>NC_054884.1:3774403-3861903 GCF_018320785.1 Cheilinus undulatus | reverse complement strand
GGCTCTCTGATAGTAATTTTGAATCATTTAAAATATACCTGTAAACTGCTTAATATACAAAGGACTCATTACCATCACTTAAATGTAAATGTATTTTAATTTTAATCAGGAAACCCTTCATCCCTCATATACTTGCATTTGTTTATGGAACGGCCTTGCCTCTGGCGATATGGCGGGCACGTTGCCATATTGTTGCAGCGGACAAACACAGTCAATGAGGCATCTATGTATATTATGTCTGTGGAACTCCTACCACCAAAGACATGGGAGGACAAGAGGTCAGCCACAGAGGTTGGCTCACTGAGTCTAGTCTCTACCTGACCTGAGAGGCCGGGTCACAACCTTACATGGTGGGCTCTGGGGGTTTGGAGTACTCTACTCGATCAGGGAATGCCAAGTGGGGCTGGATGAGGGAGTTCAGCATTTTGGGGTGAGCCTGGGCAACTGAACTGTGGAGTGATGGCAGACAATAATCACGCTCTATAGGGATGCAGCAACACAACAACAGCCGCCATTAGCAGCCCGTGATGTCACATCCAAGTGGCAATGAGTCGCCGTGGCTCCATCCCGACAGCCACCATTAGAAGACATGTCCCATTCCAGTTATGAAAATAAAGATTTTGTTTCTGCCTGTTGGAGATACTTAAGGCGCTGTGTATATACATATATGCATATGATTGTATTTAACATGTAAATCTTTCAGTTTGAGGTCGTAAATCGGAGGCAAATCATCCATTATCAGATCAATAGGTGTTTGAATAACTGACACACTGGTGCATAAATGACTTGTAGACTGCAAACATTTGTGTCCCCACCATTGTGCCAGTTGCTCATGATGCTTATTCTGCTAAAAGAATAGAGAAAAACAAAGGGCAGGATTCCTGAAGCTGACCCCTGAGATGTTTCCCACATGTTTTGATTGAGACAATGTCAGCCTAACCAGGCATCCGTAGCTTTTGTGGCGTTAAATGATCCAAACACTGAGATGAATAATTTTATAATCCCTCCTGAGTGACAGACTTTAGATTAATCAGTCCTCAGTCATCTGAGATGTATCCTCGTCATTATTAAATCACAACCAACCAACCATGATGGTGAGTGTATCATTTAACATTTCATGCTTGAATCTTCCTCCCCTGTATCCATGCTCAAGCACACCACTTGATTAAACCAACACACACACCTACAAACACACACACCAGACCTGGTGCGGGATCGTTGACATTCTCGAATGGTGCAGCTTGCAGCATCCAGTTTAGATTAGATCACATCAGATTAGGTGGCATTACATTAGCTCTAACCAGATTACACTATTCCTCATCTAGCACACTCCAGCTCCTAATGCTGCTGCAGCCTCATTACCCAGGAAACAGCCATCAATGGAAGCAATTAGAAAAGTGTGACCGTCTTTTTTCAGTCACTAACTTGTGCACGTGGTCACCTTCATCTCACACCTCAGCTGCTATCAGTCAGATAGGATCCTGCAAAGCTAAAGGCTTTGAACCTTTGGTGAAGTTAGCATGTGTGTGGTTGGTTTGTTGGTTTGGGTGTATTTTTGTACCTCCATGTGCTGTTTTTTCCCCATTCTTCTGAGCGTTTCTATGTGTGAGAAACATTTTTATGGTCTCTTTCTCCAGCAGTAATCTTGCATGATGTCTGAGGAATGTCTAATATACAAGCTGGAACAATAGCAGAGCAAAACAGTGGGGGAAAAATAATGACCTGAACCTCATTCTGAAGGCCAGATGTCTACAGTCCAACTCTCACCTCATAAAAAGTGTACTTTTTGTTCTGGCTTATCAATCACATCTATTATGAAGCAGTGTGCTTGTGTTTGTCTGTGGGTGAGAGCTTTGAGCATGTACTAGTATGTGCATGGTAATGAATGCTGTGTTCATGGTGTAGGTTAATGTGTGGCCACAGGAATTTCAGTCTTCTTTTTGGTAGATGTAAATGTGTATATTCTAGTGCAAAACACAAGTCTGGAGAAGAGTGTGTTTCTACATGCAGAGCCTTGAAAAAGTATTTACCCCTTACTGATTTCTGTGTTTGTCTTGATATTAGACCAGTGTTACTCAACCCTGCCAACTAAAGAGCCAAATTGTTGAAAAAAAGCGTTGCAAGAGCCACAATCTAAATGGTGAAAAGTGGCAAAAATGGCTTGAAGTAGCATTAAAATAAGTTAAAGGTTGAAAAATGGTCCAAAAGTGGCAAAAAATGTGGCAAAATATGAGAGAAAAGTAACTCAAATGGGCAAAAGCAGCCAAGAGTGGCAAAATAGGGCAAACAATAGGAAGCAAGTGGTATTTAATGGCTAAAGGTAGCTTAAACGGGTAAATAGTGGTGAAAAGGGGCAAAAATGGGATTAAAGTGGCTAAAAGAAGTTGCAAAAATGGGCAAAAAGAGGAAACAAGTGGTATTTAATGGCTAAAGGTAGCTTAAATGGTCAAGGCGAAAGGGGCAGAAATGGGATAAAAGGGGCAAAAAGAAATGTTAAAGAAAGTGGTATTTAATGGCAATGGTAGCTTAATTGGGTGAAAAGTGTCAAAAAAATTGAAAAAAGGCAAAAACTGGATAAATGGGACGATTAAGTTTGACAATTATGCCTTCTGTATAAGTCTGAGAAACAAACTGATTAATGTGATTAACTTCTGAGGTCAAAGTTTCCCTTTTTAACATTGTCTGGGGGAATAATGTTTCAGATTATGACATTAAAGAGCCTCAAATCATCATAAAAGAGCCACATGAGGCTCCAGTGCCACACGTTGAGTATAATTGTATAAGACAGTCGACTTGTTGAATCAAGAAATCCCTGAAATAGAACCTGTCTGATGAAGTGAGGATAAAAGATCTTCAACACACCATGGAACCATCTAAAGAAATTCACGAACAGATGAGAAACAAAGTCACTGACATCTTTCAGTCTGGAGAGGGTTTCAAAGACATTTTCAAGGCTTTGGGACTGCAGCAAACCATGGTGAGAGCCATTACTCACAAACGGGGAAAACTGTGAACAGTGGTGAACCTTCCCAGGGATGGTCGGCCAACCAAATGACTCCAAAAGTGCATGAATGACTCATCCAAGAGGTCTCAAAAGAACCCAGAACAACATCCAAAGACCTGCAGGCCTCACCTGACTAATTTAAGGTCAGAGTTCATGACTCAACCATCAGAAAGACACTGGGCAACAATGGCACCATGGGAGAGTTCCAAGACCAAAACCACTGCTGACTAAAAAGAACACAACGGCTCGTCTCACATTTGAATAAAAACATCCTGATGATCCCCAAGACTTCTGGAGAAATATTCTGTGGACTGACAAGGCAAAAGTAGAACTTTTTGGAAGGTGTGTGGAGTAAAAATAACGCAGCATTTGATAGAAAGAACATCATGCCATGTCAAACATGTTGGTGGCAGTGTGATGGTCTGGGGCTGCTTTGCTGCTTCAGGACCTGGACCACTTGCTGTGATTGATGGAACCATGAATTCTGCTGTCTACCAGAAAATCCTGAAGGCCAATGTCCGGCCATCAGTTCATGACCTCAAGCTCAAGCGCTCTTGGGTTATGCAGCAGGACAACGACCTGAAACATACCAAAAAAAATAAAACAAAATGAAGCTTTTGGAGTGGTCTAGTCAAAATCTGGAATTAAATCCAATTGATAAGCTGTGGTGTGACCTTAAACGGGCAGTTCATGCTGGAAAGCCCTCCAGTATGGCTGTGTTAAAACAATTGTGCGAAGAAGAGTGGGCCAAAATTCCCTTACAGTGATGCAAAAGACTCATTGCCACTTATCGCCCTCATTAAAGTTGTTGCCACCTTTGTCTAATATTAAAATTAGTTTGTTGATCTGAAACATTTAAGTGTGACAAATATGAATAAAAAAGGAAAGAGGAAGGGTTCAAATAGTAGTTCACATCACTGTAGCAGTGTGTGAGGGCATTCATCTGAAAGAACATGTGAACATCTAAGTGCAGCAGCATTCGTTTAGCCTTTGAACCTCTCTTAATCACACAAAGCTTATGTGCTTGTATAAAGGATTTGCCGCCTCCTTGCTCGTCAGTGAGCAAATGAATGGGTACAATAAAGCACTGGGATCAAACGGATAGGTTTGTCCGTGTCTGTGAACCTAGAGACAGGCACAAGAGAAACAGACGATGACAAAGAGGTGAGATGAAACACAGATCCGCTTGTTTTTTCAGGAAGCCGGCTTCCCTGGCAGGGGCTGCACTGCAGGCTGTGGGCAAATTATCATTTTTTAACAAAGAGGCATGAGAGAAAAGGGATATCGCTCTTGCCTTTGTACATATTTTCTACACTGGCTCTGTTGCATTGCACATGCATTGCATGATGGTTCTGACATTCACATGGAACATGTAATTTGGTGAAATACACTTCATTAACCCTTTTTTTCTGCCTCTAAAGATTCTCATTTTTAAGGCATTGAGTATTCCTTTTGAACACAGAGGCTGCACAGATATGCACGTTTCAGTTCAAGTCAATGGCCATGGGTGACTCGGTGGGCTTAGGACAGTGGCAGACTCCTGAGTTTTGCTCCTGCTGCTCATCCCCAGTCATTATTTGTGCTTAGTTCTTAATGATTTCACTCGTCAGCGTGAGGACTTTGCAACTATCGGACTTTAGAATGAGCACAAAAGTCTTGAGTTTTGGTCTTGTATCATAGATGTTTAAGTTGTACAGTGAATGCTGACATTAGACCACCAGTGTAATAGACTTACAGACAGCTGGAACAGAGGCAGGGATGAAACTTCCCTGTCTCCCAGTGGGCTGAAAATGTATTAGGCAGGGTTATCAGTAGCAGAAGGGTTAAACCCCCCCCCCCCCGCAAATCTATCAGCGCAGCAAGCTTGGAGGTGGGGCTGCCTCGCTTTAGCGTGGCTCGGTGTAGCGCAGCACGACCGAACTGGTGATGGAAAAGCAAATCAGCACGGCTTGGTTTGGGTTGGCACGGCATAAAGTTGTAGTGGAAAAACCCCATTTGGAAACAACTGCCCTGGGGTATGAAATTACCCTGGAGATGGGGCAAAGGTTTTCTCTAATAACCGCAAATCAGATTAAAGGGGACATATTTTACCCTTTTAAGACAAGTTTATATTGTTCTCAGAGGTCCCCAGAAGATGCCTGTGAAGTCTGTTGCTGAAAAACACTCCAGTTTTGGATTTTTGCATGTCTAAAAACCCCTCTGTTTCAGCCCTGCTCAGAACGAGCTGTTCCTGTGGCTTTAAATGCTGCTGAGCTGTCTGACTCCCAGTCATACCCCCGCTGTGATCAGCTGGTAGCCAGCCTCCTCCTCCACCCCAGCCGCCTCCTTTATAGCTTAAAGCTTGTTGTACCTCCATATTCAGATTCATTCTACTATGGATTAATTGTTTCGGGAATAATTTCATTGTTTTCATTACACATGGTCTTTTTTATGGAATTATTTATCGCTTGAATTTTTCTAAAAAAACGTAACATTAACCTAAGAATAACTGCATATCAAATCGCAATATTTGGGAAAAAGAATCACAATTAGATTATTTTTGCAGATCGTTCAGCCCTGTGAACCATGACAACAATCTTTCCCAAGCACTTTTCTTTCATCCCCCTAAACTCAAAAGACAGGCAGTGTTTACTTTCTCATAAGATCATGAAACTCAGGCTCAAGCTTCAGGCTTTCATTTATGGTGCAACAGAAGGCTTTGTAGCTGGACATCTTCTTTTGCCTCAGGGCCCACTGCTGTATTCTGCTCTCCTGGGAGCTATGACTTAATACTGAGCAATGACTTCTGAGTGTTGACTTGTTTAAACTTAGGAAAGCTTTCACTGTGCCCTTGGTGAAGATATTTGTCAAGAGCAGTTAGTTTTGTTTGCTTAGACAGAGAACAACGGGAATGACCTTCAGGTTTCTACGATAAACTTCTGGTAGAAAGTGTGCTGCTTGATGAGACCACTGTGGGGTTTTCGTTCTTTAATGGAAGAGTACTAAATATTTTGTTCATGTGTGTATGGATAATAGTTGCCAACACTTTAACTGTGCAGTGTTTAATCAATCTTTATTAGTGTAGCACTTTCATATGAAACAATGTAGCACAAAGTGTTTTAGACACAAACAGAATAAGAAAGAATACATGACTCTACCCCAGCCCATCCCTGCCCCCTCATCCCCTCATCCCTGTCCCCTCATCCCTGTCCCCTCATCCCGTCATCCCCGTCCCCTCATCCCTGTCCCCTCATCCCCTCATCCCCGTCCCCTCATCCCCTCATCCCTGTCCCCTCATCCCTGTCCCCTCATCCCCTCATCCCTGTCCCCTCATCCCCTCATCCCTGTCCCCTCATCCCTGTCCCCTCATCCCCTCATCCCTGTCCCCTCATCCCCTCATCCCTGTCCCCTCATCCCCTCATCCCCGTCCCCTCATCCCTGTCCCCCATCCCCTCATCCCCGTCCCCTCATCCCTGTCCCCTCATCCCTGTCCCCTCATCCCCTCATCCCTGTCCCCTCATCCCCTCATCCCCGTCCCCTCATCCCAGTCCCCTCATCCCCACCCCGTAATCCAAACACAACATTGGCAAGTATATCATGAAGTGCACTGAGTAGTCAGACGACTGGAAAAGCACTATACAAGCTCAAATCCATTTACTAAGTCCATTTTATATCATGAGTAATGGATTCAGTAAAGGGGGAAGGTGTGTACTGCTGAAACGGTGGAGGCTAGGTCAAAATGTAAAAACAAAGTAGCATAAAATGAAATTTAAGAAATAATAAATAAAAATTTAATTTAATCAGAACAAAAAGAAACTTAAATAAGAATAAAAGCACTAAAATAGCTCAATAGAATTGTATAAAATAAGTCTAATACACATAAAGCAGGAGTGTCAAACTCAATCATATTCTTAATTTAGGTCTAACCTGAGCGCCCAACAGGGTCGATATTTAACCACTGAGTGTCAGCCTAAATGATGTTGAGATTATGAGGTCAACATGATAAGTTAAAAAATCAAAATCTGAGATAAAAAGTCAGACATAAGTTTTAAAGGTAAAAACATGACATCTAGAGTCAAAATAATGTTTAAAGGTCAAAATATGAGATAGAATACTGAAACCATGATTTTTAACAGTCAAAAATGAGATAAAAGTCAAAAGCTTGAGTTCTAAGGGTCAAAATATGAAATAAAATTTCAAATTCCTGAGTTTTAAAAGTCAAAATATGAAATAAAATTCAACCCATGAGTTTTGAGGGTGAAAAAAGGTAGGAGTTGAAATGGTCCACAAAACTGAGATAAAACTTTAAAACATGATATTTAACAATTAAATATGAGACAGAGTGAAAGTGAGGAGTTGAAATGTTAGCAAAAAAAATCAAAATCATGATATTCAACAATCAAAATGTGAGATAAACATTGAAAACGTGAGTTTAAAATATGAAGATAGGAGATTACATTTAAAATTCATGAGTTTTAAAAGTCAAAATATGAAATAATATTAAAAATGATGAGTTTTAATGGTAAAAAATGAGATAAAAGTCAAAATTAGGAGTTGAAAAAAGTCAAAACATGAGATGAAATTGAAAATCATGATTTTAAAAGGATTCAATGAGTCGAAATAGGATTTAAAATGTAAAATAATGAATCTAAAATGAATCTAAAAGGTAATATGAGAGAAAAAGTCAAAATTATGAGATTTGAATGTTAGAATATGAAATAAACGTTCATAACCATAACTTTTAGTCATGTGAGATGCAAAATTGAAAATATAGTGAAAACAAATTTCTCCTACGCTTCAACTTTTTATCAGTTAATTTTTACTGTTGACTTTTTCTTATTTTTATGATTCAACAAGGATATTATAAATCAAGGTTAAGTTTACATTTTTATACTGGAGGAAATCTGCAGACATCATACTGGTGGACCAGTTCTAATAAGAATATCATATGATCTGGTGGGCCTGGTATAACTGCACCACGGGCCGGATTTGGCCCCCGGGCCTTGAGTTTGACACCCCTGACATAAAGGGAACATGGTAGATTATGATAAGAGGACAAAATACTAAAAGACAACCCTGACATTAAAACTAAAGAGAGATAAATGCTAAAACACTCAAATAAAATTAAGTTAACAATCTAAAATTTAAAGAGGGGCGGAGTCAGGGGCGGAGTCTGACATAAACAGAGGGGTATTTAGACATGCAAAAAACCACGACTGGAGTGTTTTTTCAGCAGCAAACTTCCCAGGCATGTTTGGGGGACCTCTGAAACCGATATGAACTTGTCTTAAAGGGGTAGAATATGTGACCTTTAATGGTTGGATTAAAGAGTAAAACAGAGCCTTTAATCTTACTTTATGACTGAGGATGAGGAACCAAACCCCTGAATGTCAAAAATATTGTTTCAGCTTCAGCTGATCTGGCTGTTGAATCATCTTAAATACTGCATTTTTGCTAATTTGTTCACTTTTGAAAGACTAAATGGTCCATTGCCAAACTCTCACAGCGACACAAAATTTACAGCAAAAGATGAAAGTGAAAATTAAATTGCATTGGAAGTGTTCATTGCTTTAATGAAAAGATAACTGGTTCCCTCATTTCTCCTTCATGACCCATAAATCATTGCAACATCACTGGTTAGAATATTCCATAATGATCTGCTCAGTCTGTGTTAGTGCTGCTGAAGTGCTTGAGATAAACTGGGGTCATAAGACAGCGTGAGTAGCTGGTATTCAGCAGGTATGTCTGTACTTCTACGTGCTGCTTTGCTAGTTTGCCAATTCTTAAAGAGCTGCATGGAGTGATGGGTGGCAGAGCAGGCTAACTGGTTCACCCTGTATTTACATTACATTGCATTAGCACCTAGAGCAGCCCTGCAATAATGTTTCTGTCAGGGTGACAGCACTACTTATGCACACTTATTAGGGACATTCAGACTGTCAGAGAGGCAGGCGTGCACATATGTATGCACAGATCTGTTCGCACTTTTATGATGGAGAACATGCAAACACATCAGACACTCAACACCTTCCATTCTCTGTGTCATGTCAGTGTAAAGTGAGCGTATGACACAGTGTTTGAGTTGTGTAAACTGTTTATTGCATGGAGATGAAAGGCTCTGTGAAGCCTGCCTGGGGTGCTACACAGGCCACAGACACATGACAGCGCTCCCACTGACCCTTTTCTCCCCAACCATAATTATGGATACTGTTATGGCTGTCTGATGCACATACTGTCTCACATTTGGACGTGCCGCGCCTTTTATCTTTTGGCTCCAGTTCCTTCTCTTGTCTTTCTGCATAGGCTTTTTTTTTTTTTTTTTTTTTCATTTTTTTCTCTGTCTTTTTCTGGCACACACCCACGCTCAAATGCTCACACATACACTCTCAAGTTGTTTGATCTAGATGTGAGTGGCAGCCCAATTCTCTGATGAGCTTTGAGCAGACGTCCCAGGCATATTCAGCAGCACTGTTGTGATCTCTGTGTGGGTTTCTGGTCCAAGATAAAGGTGGAGTTTGTATTGTGTGAGTGTGAAAAGAGAGGTTTGTCGCATTTCAATTGAATTCAATCACTGGCAAATTTCTGTGTGCCCATGTTACCCAGCAGGTGCTTTTCTCCAGCCATGTCTGGTGATTTCAGGTGATATTCAGATTACATGATGCTCATCCAGAACTGCTGGAACACTTTTAAAGTACACTTGTTTTAGCTCTAGTGAACATTTAAGATTTGAAGTAGCGTAGCATGCCACTAACATCCATTGATTTCTCTTTTTCTTCCTGTTTTCTCAGCCCGATGAACTGACTAATGCCTTGGAAATCAGCAACATCGTGTTCACCAGCCTGTTCTCTCTGGAGATGCTACTGAAGGTTCTAGTCTACGGGCCCTTTGGCTACATCAAGAACCCCTATAATATCTTTGACGGCATCATTGTGGTCATCAGGTGAGTAGCAGAGAGAAGTATGAAAAACACAAGTCCTGTTAGCACGCATCACTCATACCTTTTGCATTAGATAAAATGAATAAACTAATGGTCATTACAAAACAATGAAAGAAGTTGTTGCAGTTGTTGAAAGTTGAGCTTTGGCCACTTGATAGGTGTTGGCATCACAAAGTTATCTTGAGTCAAACCCAGGCTCTGGGGATCTCTACGTACCAGCTTTGCCTCTGCTGGTTTTTAAAGAGATTTGATAATGATGATAACTTTATTTGTATAGCACTTTTAAAAACATGGGTTTACAAAGTGCTTTGGCATGTGCAGAAGCAAGCAGAAGAACAAAGCAACAACCCAGACTGAAGACAAGAAGACAGAACGTGACATGCAGACAACATCAGCAGAATCCAAACACTTAACACTTAAAATGTAAATAAGAGGGCAAAAACAGAGAGTAAAGCGAGGTAAAACGAGCTCTAAAACTGTAAAAGCAGTAAAATTGATACATATTATAACAGAGGTAAACAGAAGGGAAGAAATAAAGACAAAAAATCAATAAAGTGAGGAAGACTGTAACGATTAAAAACAGTCAGGGGGCAAGGAAATAAAATGAGGTTGACAGGGAGTAAAGGAGAGATTAAGAGGAAATTAAACTAAAATAGATAAGAATCTGTGAGAAGATGAAATCAAATGAGAAAACAATGGCATCACATAAAAGCCAGTCTATAAAAATGAGTTTTAAGAAGTGATTTAAAAGATGTCACTGATTCTGCATGCCTTATCTCCTCGGGCAGGTCATTCCAAAGTCGAGGGGCTCTGATGGAGAAGGCCCTGTCACCCTTAGATTTGAGTCTCGACTTTGGAATGACCAGGAGGTTCCCACCCGAGGATCTGAGGCTGCGGGTTGGCTCATAGGGGGTTAAAAGTTCTTGTATATAGATTGGAGCCAGACCCTTCAGTGCTTTAAAAGTAATTAATAAGATCTTAAAATCAATTCCAAAGCTAACAGGAAGCCAGTGTAAAGATGCTAAAAGGGGGGTGACGTGATGTCGTCTGTTTAAACCAGTGAGAAGCCTAGCTGCTGCATTCTGGACCAGTTTGAAGTGACAGAGTGATTTCTGGGAGATACCGGAGAGGAGTGAATTACAATAATGATGCAGAGTTCACGGCAGTGGAGGGTTTCAGTTCACCCTTCGCCGTCATATTCTTGTGCTTTTAAGCAACAAATCCAAGATAGTGTTCATACCTCCAATCACTGACTGAGTTTACATGGACTTGAGTTCTCTTTGTGCACGTATACCTCTTCAGAAACTGGGATATTTTGAGAAACCTGGTTTTGCTCCCTGGAGAACTCCCAAAGAAAACAGGATACTGTGCCATGTATACGCAGTATCCCGTTTCCTCACAGCTGCAGACTACCTGCACAGGCACGAATTTTATTTCACTCCAGATACTTTTAAATACTGCGTTTGTGTGGTGGAGGAACAGCTGAGCCCTGCTGCTCAGAGAGCGTGACGGCTGAGCGGCTGTGTCTGCAGCGGATCAGTCTGTGAACTGACGGCAGTTTTGTGTGATAACGCACTCATATTTAGATAAAACATGAACTGAATAGTTTAATTTTTCAGCCATCAATGAAACGTGAGCGTAGTTTACTGTGGAGACAGAGAATGACCGCTCACGCCATGAGTTACCGGGAATTAGAGCTCTGTGAACTGAAGATGGAAAGATGGTGCTCGGTAAACATCCTGCCTGCTTCCCAATACTGAAACTTAGAAACGGCGACTCTTCTGGTGTACTTTTCAAAGTAAAATCAGAACCTTTTCAAGGCCCACTTTGAGCTGCCTCCATTTTATTTTGAAGTTGTTTTGGCGACAGTTACTTAGTGAAGTTAGTAAACTGTAAGTTGCTTCGCTCTTTCTTGGCGTCTCTGCCAAACTTTGGTAGAGTTTAATAAAAATAATTCTAATCCCCTAAGTGCGAATAGTTTGAAATATCAAGTTATATTAAGCTTATTTATTTGAGATCTCCCTTTCACTCCTTATCATCCTCTCTGTCTCTTCTTCTCTGCAGATGCTTTATTTCCTGTAAGCAAACGTTCTTAATATAAACCAGATTATTTTTGTTTTCTCCCGTTGTTGGAATGAGGTTTATCTTTGTTAAACCCAAAATAACAGTGTTCAAATTTTTTCTCAAATTTCAAACTTACCTCGCCTGGTGTTGTTAAATAACATCTCAACTATCTGTGCAGGTATGATTCAGTGATCAGAAACCAGGATGCTAGTTTTTCTTGTGTATACAGGGATATGAATAACCGAGTTTCTCTGTGCACATGTAACGAACCATCCAGAATATGATAAAAACCGGGATATGACTCATAACCAGGATACTCAGGTCCATGTAAACGCAGACGTTGAAAGATGTCCTCATTTGAAGCGCTCTGCTGTTTCCCTCTTCCTCCTCCATGGACTCGCGCTAACGTGTTACCTGAGTCAGTGAGTGTTGCATGAGACCACATTGTTGACAGATTTACGGTATTGCCAGTAACAAGATTATTATTTAAAGTAAATATTAATATGATTATTAGGATAGGAGCAGTAATGCTTTACACCACCGCTGACTGTGATGATGGGTGACCAGGAGAGGTCTTCTGACACATGAACACCCAGGGACCCTTTCTGCATTTATTCCGTTAATGCACCTACACCACTGATCATCAACTGGCAGCCCGAGGGCCAGATCAAGCCCCCCCTAAGCTTCCTGTCTGGCCCCCAGACCCCAAAAATGCAATTAATATTAAAGTAGTTTTAAAATGACTTGACATTATTAGAAAATTCACTAGCAAGGACCACACCACAACAGAATGTGATTAAAGGTTTAATCGAGATTGATAAGAATGTGCAGCGAGACTGTTGTCTGTTGTGATGAAGATGAGGGATGTGGGTAAGTAGTTTCAGTCTAGTCATGAAGTCTCAACAGAGGGAGACTCAGGATGGGGGTTCCGTCTCAGGCGTCGTTCTGTCCGAGCTGATCTCAACCCAGACTGTGACTAGAATTAGATGAGTCTTGGGTGAAGCAAATGGATGAAGGAGGAGATTAATGAGTTGGAGAAGGGAGGGAGAGTGGGTAGACTCTCAGACAGACGGCGTGATGTGGGTTGGCTACGTTTAAGTAGGCCCGTCAGGTGATTGAGGGTGTGGTTTTGCTGTGGCCTTGCTCCCAAACTTAAGTTAAAATAAATATTAACTACATTACTCTAAAAAGATGGATAAGACTGGCAGGAAAGTTGCAGAAATGTCCAGATAAAGTAGTGAAAAGGGGTTAGAGCAGGGGTGTCAAACTCAAGGCCCGGGGGCCAAATCCGGCCCATGGTACAGTTAAACCCTGCCCACCACATGACATCATATTTTTATTTTGACTGTCCCACTGGATTTTAAAAATGTAGTTTAAAAATGTAAACTTAACCCTGATGATCCTTGTTAAATCATGAAAATTAGAAAAAGTAAAGCATCATAATAAAAAATAAAGAGTCAGTAATGTGGGAAAAGATATGAAGTTATGTTTTTATTCATATTTTCAATTCTGCAGTTTTTATGCAAATTATTTTTTGAATTTTTATGCCATATTTTGACCTTTTCAATTCATAACTTGAATATTTTTCTTATTTTTGACCTTTAAGATTAACGATTTTAAATTCTAAGTTATAATTTGACCTTTTAAACTCATGATTTTGAATTTAATCTCCCATTTTGACCTTTTCAGATCCTTACTTTGACTTTTAATTTAGAATTTGACCTTTTCAATCCTCAATTTTAGAATTTCAGTCATATTTTGACCTCTAACCTCAAAAGTTAAATTTTATACGCTTTGACGTTTTAAACATATGATTTTTAATTTTTATCTCCCATTAAAAATGATGATTTCCATTCTATCTTATTTATTTTTTCATTAAAAAAAACATGATTTTGACTTTAACTGCCATGTTTTGACCTTTTGAGCTAAAAAGTTTTACTTTTCATCTCAGATTTTGAGCCTTTAAACTCATTATTTTTACTTTTTATAATCTTGAGAGTATTTATCAT
Organism: Cheilinus undulatus; assembly: GCF_018320785.1. NCBI lineage: Eukaryota > Metazoa > Chordata > Actinopteri > Labriformes > Labridae > Cheilinus > Cheilinus undulatus. Next base: position 3,847,910 of record NC_054884.1, on the reverse strand, counting down.
CAGTGCTAAGGTTTCCCCCCCACAATTCATTGCTGGTGAAAATGAGGTTGACCGTTTATGGTTGAATGTTGACCCCGTTCTGCCCTCAGGTTAGACCAAAATTCAGAAATCAGCCCCTGCTGGTATTGAGTGTGACACCCCTGGGTGAGAGGGTGGCATAAATGGGTGATAAGTGTCAAAATGTGTTATGCAGCAGCACAAAGTGACAAAAATTGGCAGGAAAAGTGGAGAAAAGAGGTTAAAATGTGGCAAAAAATGGTAAAAGAGGAAAAAAGGTACAAAACAGTATCAAAATAGGTTAAAAGTGGCATAAATGGATACAAAAATGGCACAAAGGGGATAAAACATGTAGGAAAAGTGGTTTAAAATGGGTTAAAGAATGGCAGAAAATGGGTTAAAGAGGCAAAAAGGGGCTAAGAGTATCAAAATAGGTTAAAAGTTGCAAAAATATAGCTGGCAAAGTAGTGGAAAGGAGTTAAAGAGTGGCACACAGGGGCAATATCTGGCAGGAAAATTGCAAAAAGGGGTTAAAGAGTGGCAAAAATTGGTTTAAAAGTAGCAGAAATGATCAATAATGGGTTAAGAGTGGCAAAAATGTTGCAGACATGGCCAAATGAAGTAGTGAAAAGGGGTGGAAAGGGTTTAAAATGAGATAATATTGGTGCTACGTGACAAAAGGGGAGGGCCTATTCTCGGGGATTTTCAGGGCCCAGGCCTGTCTCCTTGTTGCCTGCTGTGTTATAGATTACAGGGCTAGATCTCACTGGTAATGTCTAAAAATGTGTTTTGAAAGAAAATACAAAGACTAATACAGTAATATGCTAATAAAAACAAAATACTTGTTTAATTTTTGTTTATGTGGAAGTCCGGTCCCCAGAGGCTCTGTCAAGTCTAAAATGTGGCCCTTGTCTAAATGTACTTGATGATCCCTGCCCTACAGAGACTCTTCCCCCTGAGATTAGCCTGATGGTGGTTGTGTCTAGTTTAATGATGCTATTGGACCAGTTAACAGTGAGCAGTAGTACGTGTAAAGAGAGTCGAGGAGAGGGCTGAGCACACAGCCCCGTGGGGAGCCGGTACTCAGAGTAATGGAGGAGGAGGAGGTGTGAGGGGCCAGGTTTCACTCTCTGTGGGCGCTCTGTGAGAAAGTTTTTGATCCAGGAGCAGACGGAGGAGAGTCCAGCACTTTACCAACCAGGATGTCCGGAGATGATCTATTTAACTCTGAGCTGAAGTCAGTGAAGAGCATCTTCACACAGGTCTTTTAATGGCAATAGCATCCTCAGTTGACATGTTGGCTCTATAGGCAAACTGGTGTGGACTGAAGGAGGTAAGCTTTGATGTGAGGGAGGACCAGTTTCTCATTATTAAAGCAGTAAGAGCAAGTGGTCTGTAGTCATTCAGATCCTCTGAAGCTGCCTTTTTGGGACTGGGATGATGGTAGCAGACTTAAAGCAGGGTGATATGGAGGCCTGAGCCAGCTGGTCACCTCGCCTCATATTCCATCAGAACCAGCGGGGAGGAGCTGGCGACGGATGGAATCACAAGGGGATGTTGCAGACGTCCTGATGACCTCAGACCTGGAAAAGTAGCGGTTTAGCTCCTCAGCCAGTGCAGCATCAGTGGAGTTGGTTCTGACATTGTAGTTTATGTGCTGCATTCCTTGCCACACCCACTGAGGGTCATTTGTTCCAGACTTTCTTGCCACTGGTGCAGCAGTGGGAGCAAACTGGGCTTAAATACTTTGCATGAGGAAGAGATGTGCAGGAGCTGGGGATTGAACCCATGACCCTCTGGTTATGAGACGCCCAATTCTACCAACAGAGTCAAAGTCAGACCTTTAAAACCTCATAAGATCCTGCGTGCACGTATGAGGACATTGTTACATTTTGACTTTCCTACAGCACAGAAGTAAATTCTTGATTAGAATTATAAAGATAGTTGTCAGGAATTTCCATTAAAGTTTCAGTAATTTTCTTGGAATGCTGGGACATTAATTGGGAAAGTTTTAGGAATTTTCTTGAAGATTAAGTGAATATGTTTGTATATTTAAGAGAGTTTGATTTTATTTTATTTCATTTTTTTTAAGAGGGGAAAACATTTTCAGTATTTTCATCGGGATGTTAGGAATTTATTTGTTATTTTTTTTAGGATTTTTACTGGAAATTTGGGAAGGGTTTTTGCTTCACAATTTTCCCAAATGTTCAGGGATGTTTTAATTGGAATTTGTTTGGATTTTTTTGAGGGAATATGTTTGGAAATTTCCCGTTATTTTTCATGGAATTTCATGGGGAATTTCTTTGTAAATTTTTTAAATTTGATCAGAAATTTGGGGAAATTAGGTTTGAAGTTTTTTGGAATTTTTTTGTAAATCTTAAGGCTTTTTCAGAAAAGCTTACTGAAACATTTGTGGAATATTTGAGGATATTAAAGAGGTTTTTTTTTTTTTTAATTTTCACAAAGATTTTTGATAATGTCTTAGAAATTTTATGGAATTTAGGGGGATTTTCTTTGTTGCGGTAATCTCTCATTATTCTGAAAGGAATTTTCCAGGATCTCTAGAAATGTTTGTGTAAATTTAGTTCATACCTGGCCTTAACAGGTTCTTGTGGTCCATTATCAGAAAAATGACTATACTATCACCATCGTCTTTCAATGACTGACTCCATTTTTGACTGAATAACTCAATGCAACTGTCAGACACAGATAAAATATATAAAAACTGATGAAAATTAAAAATCTATGTATTTGTTCTGCGTTTTATAGTAAGATGAGCCTGTTGTCCTCATATGCAGACATGATTTTGGGTGAAACCACTTCCTGTTTCATAGACGGTGCTTTGTTTTTTACTTATCAGGTCCTACTGATTCCATATGAGTGGGAGGAACTAAAAATGCATTTAATATGAACATGGAAGAGCATAGATAAATACTGTAGGCCTCTTTGAAACAGCACAGGCTTTTAAACTTATTTTTCACTCGTCCCTTTCCTTTAAAAATTTAAAATAATGCAATAATTCGATAAGCTGATGCAGTCCTCTCTGCTGTATTACTAGTGTAACTTAACCAAGTTCGACTAAATAAATGAAAGCATCGTAAACTGTCTTCCTCTCCTCTTTCCTCTTCCTTCCAGTGTGTGGGAGATCGTGGGTCAGCAGGGCGGCGGTCTGTCAGTGCTCAGGACCTTCCGGTTGATGCGGGTGCTGAAGCTGGTCCGTTTCATGCCAGCCCTGCAGAGGCAGCTGGTGGTGCTGATGAAGACCATGGACAACGTGGCCACCTTCTGCATGCTGCTCATGCTCTTCATTTTCATTTTCAGGTAGGCAAAGGTGGGGGAGAGAGAGTGGCATGTGTTCAGTCTTTCACAGCTACATTAAGAGTCACAGCCTTATTGAAAGGACAAAGAGCACAAAGGTGAGGAATAAAATCAAATGCTCCATCATTACAACAGAAGCAGGACACTGAGACTGAAGTTAATGTCAGATAAAAACACTAAATGAAACGTTTCCTGTTTTATTGTCACTGCTGGGCTAGGCCTGCTCATAAAGTTAACAAATCAAACGTGTGAAGGCTCTGTGCACGCTGGGAGAGGGTCATTTATCCAGTTTCACTGCTGACATAAGCATCACAGTTTCATTTTATAGTATTATTACTTATGCTTTGATTCTAGTGCACACACACGGAAGGTTTACTTCCCCATAAAACAAACTGGTTTGGAAACTGCCATCCATAAAATGCACATTCTTTATGCAATGGTGGGTGCCTATCTAGAGTCTCATAGTCAGGTTACTGAAAGTTGAACAGAATAATTTGTGACAGACAGAAACAGAGTCCCTGTCTTCTGTTTGTCCCATACGACTCATTGTGCCGCCTCCTCTCATCTAAGTGTGTGTCAGTGTTTACAGTGAGAGTAAGTCACATGACCCGGTGTCTCCTCTCCAAGATTCCCTAAAGTGTTTTTAAGAAGCAGCTGAATGGAGCCCGACTTAAGCTCGACACATTTCATTGAAAAATTCTTCACAATAAAAGTCCCCAGTGATAATGCTTTTGTTAAGAAACTAGAGTTAGTTGGTAGAAAGTTTACCATGGCAATGTCTGAAAAATCAAACAGGATGCAGAAGAAAAATTAAACTTCAAACCACACATGTTCAGTTTGGCTATTAGGCTCCTCATTTTATGTATTTTTCAACAAATTCAAGCAAAAAATCATTCTATATCATAACCTACATTCAGTCAGGAACACTCTCATCGTGCATTTAACTAACTAAGCTTCAATAGGAAAAGTTTGAGAAAAGGCAAAGGCTTTGAAAAAAACTGATAGTGATTGGATGAACGTTCTGTCTTTCACAACTCTACGGGCCAATCAGAGCAATAAAACACGTGACGTAGCCGCTATCGAGCTGTGCATGCACAGCTACAGAGGAATAATGCGAAACATGTCGACTATAGACATGTCAGTACTCGACTTTTGTTGTTTTTGAAAAGAAAACAACTCACTGCTGTTCTTTGTTCTTCTTTTAACCAAGAAATGTCATCAAGTTCTGATAAAACTGGCGCTTTAGCAGCATCCACGCTAATCTCTTCCTCCATAACTGCACCAGCTCTTGCACATTCACCACTCATTCAATCAAGAAATAATAATGTGCTTTACTATTTTTTTCAGGTTTTTTTCATAAATCTGTAAATTTGAAAATTCATGGATAACAATAATAATTCTATTTCAGCATTAAAAATATCATTTGGGTTAAAGAGCTTCTACATTTTGGTGTATTAATCATTGCAGAAACATCAAAAATGTTTTTGGTAACTACCAATGCTGTTAATTTAGGGCAGCTGTGCCATAAACCTTACTTTGGTTAGGGTTAGGGTGGTCTAATACATTTGTTAAGCACTGTATTTCCATCCTGAGACATACGGCGTCTGTGAGAGTGGCCATCAAAGATGTATGATCTGCAGCTGGATTATCTTGATGTAGTCACCCGTGGCAGAAACAATAAAATCATGGAATCATGAACCCCTAAAAGGCAAAAATATCCGCAGTTGACATACTACCTCTTCCCGTGTGATCTCTGCCCTCTTGTGTGGAACTGACCGGTGCCTGACTGTGTTGCATAGCGCCGTAAGCCTCCAGTGTGTGAGTTTGCTTGCCTTTGGTCAGAGCAAAACCACGGTGCCGTGCAGCACAGATGTAAAAATGACGGGTTAGTTATATCACGCAGTACCTCATCAAAAATACATGTTTGTAAAAAAAAAACAACCCAACAATTTTCTGTATCAGTTTATCTTGGTCAGAAACCTCTAATGTGCAAAATACAACCTCAGATCAGACTGTTTTTTACGCTGTCTTTATCAGCAGCTGTCTGACATCATACCCACGCTGCTGTCCTGCCACTGCAGTTATGGCGGCCATAGAAAGATGGCAGGAACCATGAACCAGCCGTTGGATTTATCTGTAAATAAATAAACAGCATTTGATTGGAGCGAAGGGCTGCCAGGTTGATGCAGCAGAGGTCTGTTCATTGATCCCTCTGCTCCATTTGAGGCTCAGTGTCTTGGTTCTGAATAATAAATACGCTGTAGTGCAGACTTACTTCTGGTTGCTGCTGCTGACGAGCTCTTTTAATGTCTTTCTCTCCTTTTACACATTACACTATACTAGATTTGGATGAATAACTTATAAGAAAACAGTGTGCTTATCCCTCACTGAAATATTACATTATTATTTAAAAATAATGTATTTGCATTACATCCAGGGTTACTTAAGTAGATCTTTCTAAAGTGATTGTAGAGAAGAGCTCGGCGGCAGCTGGAGAAGCTTATCATGAAGACGTGAGGCGAGCTGCCGGCCTGTCTGACCTGAGCTCAAACGTCATCAGTGCATTAAAAAGAGAGTGGAATATAAATAAAACAGATTCATTTGTAAGTTTCTCCAAAAGATCTAGTTTTTCTGACGTTTACACCAGTGGTTCTTAACCTGGGGATCGGTCTTGAGACACTGAGAGGGGGTCTCCGGATGACTTAAAAAACATAAACCACTACTACGGTTGGCCTAGATGCTTTCTTATCAGAGCTGTTTTCAGTGCTAAGAAGAGAAAAGTAAGACTGTCTCCAGCATGTAAGAAATTAAAAACAAAGAGGAAAATCCTATTTCAGGGTTTTTGACACCAGTCGTTCAAACTAAGAACACACAGACTTATTCTGGAGCAGCCAGATTGTTTCAATGTTTGTATTTTGTCCACAATCCAAACACTAAAGTTACTCTCTAGAATGGAGTACTCACTAACTTTACATTATAAAAACTATAGAAGCTACAATCTGTGGAATTTTAGCACAGAAATGGCTGATAATTAAACATGAACGCTCCTAGGTTATATAATAAATATACTTTTAGTTCAAGTCTTCTGTTGTCTAAAGTTGTGGTTCTCAACGTGGGGGTTGTGGCCCCCTTGGGGGTCACGGGACACTGAGAGGGGGTCTCCAGATGCCTTAAAAAAACAAACAAATATTTTTTAAATTACACATTATCCTCTTAACACCAATTTAGCCAAATTTTAACCCGTTTTCAACCACTTTCTGACAAATTTCACCAAATTTAACACATTTTTACCACTTAAAACCAATTTTTGTCCATTTTAACCCTTTCCATCATTTATTTCTGCCTGATTTTTTCCACTTCTAAAGCAATTCTTGTCACTTTAAGCCTTTTGTTACCTCTGTTAATCCATTATTTCCTCTATCAACCACTTTTTACACCCATTTTAACCACATTTCACTATTTGTTTTACCCATTTTGTCAGTTTATCTCATTTCTGCCTATTTTCTGTCTCAGTAAACCATTTTTGTTTTTGACAATTTCAACCAATTTTTCATTCCATTTCACCCAATTTTCCACCTATTTTTGCCACAAAACCCAATTAGGCTATTTTCAGAATCCCATTTCAGCACCTTTTCCACCACATTTTGTCATTTTTAACCCATTTTAGCCCTTTTTAATTGTGTTTTGAAGAAAAAAGATTTACTATTTAAGAAGACTATTTACTACAGCACAAAAAAAAATTTGTATATTTTACAAGAGTGGTTATTACTCAGGTTAACTGTAGAAACGACCATGATTTCGCTGACCTGCATGGGCCCCCAGTTTGGCTGGACCCCTGAAAGCTCTCCCCTTACCCCCCCTTATGTGCAGCCTTGTCTGAACATGACTGTTCTGGAATGTGCATGGCTATGTTCGACCATATTCAAATACAGGAGAGGTTCCTGGTTTCTGGGACCTTTGTTTTGGGGGTCCAAGGCTGAACCCCTAGTCTACACAGAAAGGCTTTTATAGCTCCAGCGGTGCTGCTGCAGGATTGATCTCTGCATTGAATAAACTGTTGATAGAGAATTAGTAACAACCTCTCTCCTCTCTGCAAAACCAACCAGTCCTCCTCACTGCTCTGCTCCTGTATGGATGAAACAAATCAGTCAGTAGAAGCTGTATCGTTTGTCTGCAGTGCTTTTATTTTCCTATTTATTTTAAGGTTAAAATAATCCCTTACTTTAAATACATTACATTCTGTTGGTGAGGTTTGCAGTGCTCTCCATAGCGCTGCATTAAATCTGACACAAGTGCTCCAATTCCTCCTCTATTCTCAGGAACATGTCATTCCTAATGCAGTATGGCCTGTTCTTTAGTGCTGTATTCATGTTTTTCTTATTTTTAAAGATTTATGTCATGGGGCTGTTTTAACTGAAAGCTTTATGAAAGGCTCCTTATGTTCTGATGTAAGCTAGCAGCAGGTAAAACTACAACTGCAGTCACAGCATCTCGTCTCAGTGTCCTAATTACCACGCATTTGTTCTGTATCCAATGAACATTTATTCATCTGTTTGTTTCTCCTGTCCCTTCCTCCTCAGCATCCTCGGGATGCATCTGTTTGGTTGTAAGTTTGGCTCTGAGAGAGATGGAGACACTCTACCGGACAGGAAAAACTTTGACTCTCTTCTCTGGGCCATTGTGACCGTCTTCCAGGTGAGCGAAAGCCTCCCCTTCCCTTGTTGAATATTCATACTTCACAGGGTTACGGCCGGTTTAGCTGCAGTTTATGAATGATTTCACAGCGTGTTGAGATTGCAGCGGTGTAGCGGAGAATGGCCTGAAGGTGTGAAAGCTCATCCACCATCTGTAAGCTTGAACTTCCTGTGTGATCAAACTGTACCTGCTGATGTTCCCTGGAGCTACGGGCTAACATCTTCCTGCTGCAGTGGGCCTGACTGAAGCCGTCCACGTTCAGATTTAAAGACGATTTCCATGGATAAAAGAATTAAACTCACATCCTGACTCCATACCTCCACCCTCTTTAAACACCTGGCATTACCTTCTACCCATTCCTTTTTGTGTTTGTTTAGCAGGTCAGACTTCTGCGTCATCCCACCTTGCATTAGTGATTCATCTCCTAGGCCCTCCTCAGGGTTCAGCCTACTGTCACTACCTCTGCATGTACTGTTGTGTGGTATTTAGCAGCCTCATTATATTCAGTGAAATATCTGATTAAAGAGTTTTCACCATCAGGATGCCTTACAGGGAACATTGTATGAGAGGGTGGTGGTGGAGAAAGGTGCTTTTTAAGGTTTTATTTATAGAGAAGAGTGGACAGACTGGGACTAGAGAGCAGAGAATGACATGCTGGAGGGAAGCCACAGGCCAGATTTGAACCAGGACTGTCCCGGTACATGGGGCGCAACCTAACAGCTGGGCCAGGCATGTTTGATATTTCTTTATCAGTTGGCAGATTTCAAATGTGTGGTTATCAATGAATATTTCACTTAAAATTTGAGCTGTCATACAGTTAAAATATTTTTAACCCCTTAGTGCCTGCTGTTGCATATTTGATTCATACTTTTATGATACCTCTATCTAACAATATGCTCAATAAATTACTCAAAAAAGCTTATGAATACAATCTGATAAATGATAAAAATGCCCTCAGGTGGATTATCAGTTGCCAAAAACACCTAATGAATGAAATGAGATGCTAAAAATATAATTGTTAAATTTTATGGAAATTTGGATTTTTAAAAATGTTGGAGAAAGTTAAATTAACATTTCAGTTACAAAAAATTAGAATTTTCTGGCTATTACTTATGTTTTCAGGCTTTAAGGGGTTAATCCCAGTTAATCTCAGTGTTTCTACAGTTAATCACGATTAATTTCACCTTTTTGTTAGATTTTAAAATTCCACTATTCTGAATTTTAAACTGCTTTTTTCATGTTTGACTTCTGTACCGTTTTAAACTGAAGGTATATTTCCTCTGTGGACACAGAGCTGCTTTTATTTTGAAAAGAAAATAAGGAACTTCAGCTAGATGGAAGATTATGATTGAATTTAACAATGAAAATAGGATATTACGTAAGGGTTAATGCCCTTCGAGGTGTCCAATTATCAGGGATTAATGGACGGCGTGGAGGCCTTAACCGCCCGACGTGAAGCGGAGCCTTCGTAAAGTCCATTAATCCCTGATAATTGGACAGCTTGAAGGGCATTAACCCGCTTATATCACGGTAACTTGGCAAAGAAAATAATTAATAAAACTACTAATTTATAATTTCATAAGTTTTGTGATCAAAATAGAAAGTTTTACTAAAACAACAACTTCTTTCCCCGAGCAACGCCTGAGGGCTTGACTAATAACTGGAATAGCCATTCCAATCCCATAACGTTCTTAGGGAATGTAAACATAGTACTCCAGTAAATAGGACGGGCTGTAGATACAAAGTCACAACGGAACAAAAAACTAGTCCGCTCAGCGCACTTTCTGAACAGATTTATCAGTGAAAAGACATGAAGACGAGTGAGACTGAGAGTCATCTGTGATCAGACTATAAACTTGTACATTAACATGAACAGTCTCTGATAGAAAGCTTAGTTTTAGCAGACCAGCTGTTTGAATAAACAGAATAATTCCTCCTTCTGCACTATGAGGTCACAGAGGTGAAACAGGGCTGTCCACGCCCTGCAGGTGCTGATTCTCCGTCAGACACGTCAATATTTATCAGATATCATCATGCCGGTTTATCAGAAGTGTTTCCTTTGGCTCTACAAAGAAGTAATACCTTCTTTTCTTTTGTTTATGTTGTTTGAATCTTCTGACAATAGTTTATAGCAGTTCAGGAAGGAAGTGAGTTTTTGCGACACTCACCTCTCAGAGTTAAGGTGAGCCTGGAAACAAGATGTACATCAGATATAGAAGATAAGAGCGTCTGACGTTACTGGTCTTAAACCTGGAGTCTGTCATTTTATTTATGTCAGTTAAGTGATGCTGGTCCATAGGCTCCTTAGGCTGGCAGCGCTGGACTCCCTGCTCAGAAAATATGACTGTCTCAGGTTGCTATGGTTACTCCTAACGGAGTAACAGCTAACGGCTGCTGTGCATTAAGTTGGAACAGTGTAATGATTTTATGACCGTAACTACTTGTGATTTTCGAATGGTGCCAATATATCAGAAGTTAATGGACACCAATGGAATTACCAGAGCCAATCAGAATCGAGTTTTCACCGAGACCATGGTATAATATGGATTAATGGAAAGATGGGACTAAGAAAGGTAAACGTTTGTTTGGTCAAAGTCTAGACTTCTGTGTTTAGACATATTTTGCTTCTTCATTTCTAATTTCCTCCTAAGCTAAAAATTAAAGAGTTTTCCTCTTTACCTGCTTATGTTATTTTTAGGTGAGTTATTTTATTTTGAAGGAGAGCAGAGCTACGTAACATTAGGTCGGCCAGGTGAGCCAGGTGTTGAGATTTAATTTAATGAGCAGGTGAAGCCTCACAGTAAAGTTTGTGCATGTAGAGCAGGTCTTCATCAGCCATCAATAAAATTCATTATTTGAATATTTTAACAGTTAAAACTGTTGGCCTGTTAGATGATGTGAAGACCTGCTAATTTTATTTGATAGTGTAATTTTTAGCCTAGTAGCATTTAGCTGAACAAACTTGGTAAAATAAAGCAAAAACATTTCTAAGACGGTCTATCTAAATAAGTGTTTAGTCATCTGAATTCAAAAATAGCTATTTTGAACAACTCAGAATAAACCTTTAATTCATACATAGGGAGGGTCCCCTCCTTGGATGCAGCCATCTTGGATTTTTACATGTTTCCATGGTAACATAGAGGAAAAAAGGATAAATAAAAATATTGTATTGTATTGTATTGTATTCACATTACAGATACATGTTAAATTCAACTGGTTGCCATAGTTTCTCACAGAGAAATGCAATCTAGAACCCACCCACCTATAGTAACCGCTGTTTCAGACTGGCAGCCAGTGTTAAGGCTGCATCTCAGAGACACTGCACGTCTCACGCATGGAGAATTTTAAGTTTTGAGGTCTCTTCTTTTTTTTTTTTTTTTTTGCACCACGAGCAGTTATGGGTCAAACTAGACAGGAAAATGATAAATACAGAGAAATATTTACATTGTTGTAGCAAATATTAACGTCCACATCGGTAGAATATGTTTGAAATCTGTTTCTTGATGAACCAGATTAAGGCCACGAGCTAAAATGTGTCTGTTCAATAAAGTTTCTCTCCAAACTTCTACTATTTATGAAGCTTTCTGTTTCCACACGGTGCAAAATGTTGCAGGTAAAGATAAACACAGTAGGAGAACACTTCCAAAGTTAAAGCCCACTTTAGCATTTCTTTGGAGAAACTCCCTTCATTCCTACATAATGCTTTTATTTTGAAAAGCTACCAGCACACCTCCACCACGCACAGAATAAAGTCACTTGATTCAAAATGCTGAAATCTAGTGAGTTTCTTGCTCAGTTTACATATGAGAGATATAAATATCCATTTAGGTGAACTCGTCTGATCATGCAGGGTTCCTTTAAAAGTAAATTTTAAAGTCATAATTCAAGCTTAAAGTTTAAAAAATTTTACATCAAAATAAACAAGTAATTGCACAACTAAATATAAGAATGTGAATAATGAATGTTAATGCATTCATTAAGTATTCCATGAAAAAATTATCAAAACATTAAGAAATAATGTGAACAAAAATATTTTCCTATAAAAGTGAAATTGCATATCTCCAATTATTAACAGAATTTTTCTTCAGTTAACTAGAGAGGTCTTTGTGTTTGCACTTCTGAATTAATTTAGTTATTGACGGTTATATTTTAGAATTCATTGGTTTAGCATAGAGTGAAGTAATTGGTTAGATTTCCCTCAGTTTGACTGTCCTGATATTTTTACTTATTAAATTAATCACATTAATAATCTAGGAACTAAATCACTGAAACTAATCCGTCATTTTTTTTTCAATATTTTGAAATATTGTTTTTCTGAAAGTGTGAGTGAAATAAGAGAAATGTACAGGAAAGACTGAGTTTCAAGGGTTCTCTTGCCTTTTTTCAAGTCCTGGCAGACCAATAAACACCACAGAACTTGAAAATGTTTGATTGCCGATGACTTTTGACTTATCCACTGAGCTGTGGGAGTTTTTAAATCATAAATGTAACCCTGTTGCACTGCTATAATATCTGAACAGTGAGACTTTAACCTATTTGTCAGCAGTAAAAGCAGTACGTTTGTCTCTCTTCTCCTTCAGATTCTCACACAGGAGGACTGGAACAAGGTGCTCTACAACGGCATGGCCTCCACCTCCCCTGTAGCCGCTCTCTACTTCATCGCTCTCATGACATTTGGCAACTACGTCCTCTTCAACTTGCTGGTTGCCATCTTGGTTGAGGGTTTCCAGGCAGAGGTATAGTGTTGTCTGAACATGCATGCTAACTAAAAATCTTCTTCTCCTCCAGGGTGGGATTGTTTATCTATTTTTAAACACCGGTCAGCTGAGTGAACCTCTCAGGCTGATCTGGAAAAGCGTCAGAACTTTGAACGTCACCAGACTAAAGAAGATAGCGGACTGAATGATGAGGCTAAATTACATGATGAAGTCTTTTTTCAGTTCAGGCATTCATAGTCCTAATGGATGGATGTTCATGCCCACACAGAGGCTACATAACAAATTCTCAAACCCTGCAGGCATTAACCTGTGCCTTTGCTTGTACTCTCTGCAGTGGGTGAAGATGAGAGAGCTCCATAGTTGCAGTGTTTTTCCTCTCCTCTTCATGTTTATCTTCATCTCTCTGTCAGACTCCTGTCCTCCCACTCATCCCCCCAATCTCAGCAGTCATCCTCATTATTTTTCTGCTTATTTACCAATGCAGTCATGCTGTAAAGAACATCAAGAGAAAACTTTGTCTGCTAGACTACACTTCGTCACCGACTATTTCCTGTTACATGTTCAGATATCTTCTTTTTACACCAAACGGACCCCAAATGCTTCCTGCTAGGGTGTCAACAAAAGAAAAGTTGTGTGGTATCTGTTTCCAAACTTTCTCAGTTTTTTAGAGAAGAAAGAGTGAGACACTGAAAAGACACAGGAGGCAAGTAAATGGCACTTTTTAAAAGACAGCAGCTGAAAAGAACAATGTCCCTGAAATGTCTGATTGTATTTTAAAGCAGGAGTTCACAACCCCCAACATAAAGGCCCCAGAGACCGGGACCCCCACTGTACCTGACGGTGGTTGAACACAGAACCATATTTTGTATTTGACCTAAGGCTAAATAACCTTAAAAATGGGTCCTTTTTCTTTAACACAGAATTCAAATAGGTTTAAAATGGCAAAAATTGGTGGAAAAGGTGGTTATGGGTTGTGAAAGTAGCAGAAATGGGTGGAATTTTGGTAAAATTGAATGAAAAATTGGTTTAACATGTAAAAAATGGGATTAGTGAGGGGGAAAATAGGTGGAAATTGGCAGAAATGGGATAAACTGGGAATATGGGTATGGTAAATAGTAAAATGTGGTTAAAATGGGTAAATATGGGTGTAAAAATTGGTAAAAAGTGGTTAATAGAGGCAATAATGGGTCAACAGTGGCAAGAATTAGTGAAGATGTGTTAAAATTAGCAAAATCTGTGGGGAAAAGGTGATGAAAATGGGTTAAAATTTGGGAAAATTGGTGTAAAGTGGCAAATGTTTTTAAAGAGGGGGTATTAAACTTTTCTTATTTTTAAAACATAAATATAAAGTCACAATGTTGGGCGTCCATACTTCACGTCTGCAAATTTTCAAACCGCAAGATAAACGTATGCAGTAATCTTGGAATTAGAGTGTAAACTGATGAAAACGGTTCATTGGGAATCTCTCCGAGATCTTCCCGAGACGAGATTTCAAAGGAGCGAATTGATGAGGTCATCACAGTAGGTTCTCCTGACTGGTTCGTCCGTGCTGCTGGCAAAGCAGAACAGACCGCCCCCACAAGGCCTTTTAGCCTTTTAGCCATTTAGTAACACAGTAATTAAACACTTACCAAACAGAAAAGTCCTGCTTTGTCCTTCACTGCTGCTGGTTTTCTTCCCCCTCTCTCTCCAAACTATCAGAGTCAGACTCCAGGTCTAACACGTACGGACGTATATCAAAATTCACCATATTTCACTCAGTCGGACCGGTTCATTCAAAGTTTACAAGTACTAGCATAGCAACATAGCCACATTGGAGGGGCTCCGGAAAATCAGCCAATCGGAGGAAGGCAGGTCCGTGGAGGGGGCAGTGTTAAAGAGACAGCAGCGAAAACGAAGCGTTTCAGACAGAGGTTAAAATAAGGGTTTTTCAGGACGCCAGTGTGAGAAACATGAGGAGTTTTTTGGGCTGTAAACCATGTGAAGCTGCTACGTGGGTATCAGAGAGATGGTGTAAAGCCTTGAAAAAAGGCATAATACCCCCACTTTAAAAATTATTCGTAGTTTTTTCAAGGCATCTTGAGACCACTACTCAGTGTCTCGCAACCCCCAAGTGGGTCCCGGCAAATCCATCTTGAAAAGGTCCAATCTGGCACAGTCTGTGCTGCAGCAAAGGGGGTTCAAGTCTGCAGCAGATAGCTCAGATGGAGCCGCAGTTTGATCAGAACTCCTCCACATTTCTCCATGAATTAAAGAGCAACGAACCACGTCTCTGATTGCTGGAGCCCGCTCTTAGCTGTGAAGTCTCCTAAAGTCTTCTCCTGAAGTCAACAGAGAATCTAAACAGGCAAACTAACTTCTGAAAGTTGGCCGTCACTCTTGAGCTCAGTGGCGATGAAAGCTGGCGCCACTTACATCTGCTGCCTCCAGATCGGCCAATAGTAAAATGAATTTGGAGTGTTTGAACTTCGTGTGTGTATTTCTAACAGAGTGTGTGTAGAGTTTAAACACTTTGTACTCAGATATGAGGAACTGCCTCCAACTTGATCATCAACTACCAAATACCCATATACAGTTGAAATCAAATTTATTCAACCTCTTCTTCAAATTAGGTTTATTGTAAAAAATTTGAGACTGTGTGCTGTTCGAAATGAACAAATCAAACAAAAGCAATTGAAATAGCTCAACACTACAAATGCTTCAAGTGGTTTCCCCAAATTCAACTGAAAATGCAGTTTATACTGACTTCTCCAGTCTAAAAAATTATTCAACCCCTGAACAGAATCCCTCACAGCAGCTCAAATGTGCAAACTAGTGTTGCTACAAGAACACCTGATGAGATAATCAAGGGCTTCACTAGCTGCAGCAGGTTTGCTTGAGCTGGAACATGACATACCTGAAATGTTTTGTTGAGTATCACGCTAGACTGCATGTTAGAAATATGGCAAAGACAAAGGAAGTTCAGAGAAGAGGTCATTGGCCTTCAGAAACAAGGAACAGGATACAAAAAGATAGCACAGGAATGTTCCTAAAGACGCCGCTGGAAGCATAGTTTACAGGTTTAAAGCTCCAGGAACAGTGGTTCCACTACCTGGACGGGGAAGAAAAAGGAAGCTATCAGTGGCTGCAACCAGATATCTAAGAAGGCAGGTTGTGGAAAACCCTTGCACTGAGGTTTCAGTGAGTACAGTGCTGAATGTAGCCGGTTTCCATGCCAGAACTCCTAGATGTACACCTCTACTGAACCCAATGACCAAGAAAAGTCTGCTCCAATGTGCTCTAAGTCATGGAAGGTTTTGGGATTCTGTTCTGTAGAGTGAGGAAACAAAACTGGAACATTTTGGCACGATGGTCAGCGGTATGTCTGGAAGAAGAAGAATGAAGCAGATGCTGAAAAGAAAACTGTGCCCACAGGTTAGCTTGGTGGCTCGGTGACGCTCTGGGGCTGCTTTGCATCCTCTGGCACTGGAAACGTATCTTGAAATCTAGAAGGAAACGTCATGCCATCTGTGAGGAAACTGAAGCTTGGGAGTCATTGGACCTTCCAACAGGACCATGATCCCAAGCATACATCAGATTCCACCAGGGCTTGACTGCAGAAGAAGTCCTGGAAGATTGTACAATGGCTATCACAGTCCATTTGAAGAGGGTGGTTGCAGCATGCAGACCCAAGAATGTTACTGAACTGGAGGCCATTGCACATGAGGAATGGGCTAAGATTCCTCAGAAATGCTGCCAAAAGCTGGTGACTGGATATGCATCTCGTTCGCAGCAGGTCATAGAAGCAGAAGGATGCTCTACTATGTTCTAAAGATGCTTGTCATGAAGGGGTTGAATCATTTTGAGACTGGAGATGTCATAAGTTGCATTTTCAGTTGAATTTTGGGAAACCACTTGAAGCATTCATTGTGTTGAGCTATTTCAATTACTTTTGTTTGAAAGTCTGTTCATTTTTTACAATAAACCTGATTTGCAACGGGGGTTGAATAATTTTGATTGCACCTGTTCATAGGACTGCAGCTGATGCAGCCAGTCTACAGGACTGTATCTGAGACACTGTGAGTATGGAATAGAGGGTGAGACAGATGGGGAGAGGATTACGCCTGTCTCTACCTGACTGCTTGTCTCCCTCTCTGTGTGTCTTTAAAGGGTGTCAGCTCCTACGCTTTGATGTCTGATGGCTCTCAGGATGAGAGGAGAGAGAATACAAGAGGTGGCACAGAGACGCTGACAGCTTCATAAAAACTGATTAATTGTAATGGGTTTCCACTGCTATTGAGCTTACCTTTAGCTCAGCTATCTGAGGCTTTGTATGTAATCAGGTAGGAGGTGGTAGACACTCAGGATGAAGGTTTTACATGAAGGCTTAGGCCAGTATTAGTCAGAATTCAACGATATTTGGCAGCTAAAAATGAGTTTACCTTCTGTTAGGGTTGACAACTTTTCATCCGGGTGTATAGAGAAACACGTGTACATGGTTTTTGAGGACCTTGCCTAGGGGTCCAAACTTCATATGATGATTGTGCACGGCCTTACTGGGACTCAAACCCCTGACCTCCTGCATCAACGACAATATGTAAATCACTGAGCCATCTAGCCACACAGCTAGAGCAAGGAAAACCAGAAAAATACCAAAGTTTGAGCAGCTTCTTCAAACCTGATTGCAGCATCCCTAATGTTATAAAAAGATCAAACCCAGAACTTTTAAAGTGTTTACTTTTGTTTCTGTATTATTTCTGTCAAAATCTATGGAAGTAGAGAAGAAAGTCTTGGAAACTGTAAACAAATACTCACTCAGAGACTGGAAAGCCCCCAGGTCTTTTAGCTTCAGTTGTATTCTCCCCCTTTGTATCCATAGCTGTCGGCTTCATTCTCCCTCTCCTTTTTCAACTTAACATCCTTTTCTGCAAACACAAAGTTTATTTTTAGTCGGCCAAACTTTCCTTGCGTCAGGGTTGCTAGGTAACGGGTGCTTGAACGACGTGAGCCAAGCCAGGGAAGATACGTGGCTGTGCAGCCGAGACACGCACCCATGCACGGAAAAGTGTATTACTTCATGTCTTTATTGCTTTGAGTAGAAAGGCAAAGGGGAAATCTTTTTCACTCGTTTTCACCCACTTTTTTACGTGCATCTTCTTTAATCATCCTCTCCATACCGTCGCTCCACTCTCTCTCCGTGTGTCTCTGTGATGGTGTTTACATGTGACAGGATCCAACATCCGCTGCAGAGAGTGCAACCAGACCGGCCTCTTTCTTTACCCATTAACAGCAGGGAGACTAAAGTTGTTTTTCCTTATAACACTTTACAGCATGCCAATAAATATATAGATCCAACACAGACATGCACATCACACACACACACACACACACACACACACACACACACACACTGAAGAGCCACTTGGAAGTTGGCTGCAAAGAGATGCTTCCATATTGAGCACAAAATGTCCTGGATGATGCATAGCTGTACTGCAGAATCATTAAATTTATATGTCAAGACCATTTTCATTGCTGCTGTCTGACTTAATGAATTTCATACTAACCATGAATGGACCAAATGGAAGGTAAACATGGCTGTGCTCTACACTTCGGCTCTCTAATGTCCTGATGTTTCATGCTTCTGACATGTGCAGCACATGGCTGCACAGTGTGATCTAGGACATTGCTTTGATTTGCTCTACTGCATGGTAAAATCAAAATGTTACAACGGGCTTAATCACTTTTAACTGTGTCCTTCTGCTCTTGTCTAATGCGATGGTTCCACCTCTCACCTCTGTGCATCTTTTCCTGTGTACGCCTCCCTCTCCTGTCGGGCTGCACCTCTCACTTCCACTGTAGGAAGTGGCCAAGCGGGAGGACTTGCATGCCCAGCTGAGCCTGATTCAGCTGCCTGTAGAGTCAGGGGTATGTAAAGCACTGCAGCTCTCCCTTCCCTCCCCTCCTTTTATCGTCTTACCGCCCTCTTTCCACCCGCCCTTCCTCTCTGCATGCTCTCCTCACCCGTACCTAAAGAGGCTTTGCAATAATGTGTCACATCTCTAAACAGCTACAGCTTGGAGGTTGTATTAATCTCTTTAAAAGTAGCAGGATTACACAAGAAGGCTGTTCTCTTACCACAGTTCTTTTTGTGTACTGTTAAGCAAGCTAGAATGTTCCTCAACTTATGTTAGCTCCTTGGTCTTTAAATGTAAATTCACCCAACAGACCTTTGATAAGACCTGCTCCTCCCAGTTACTGTTTAGATTAAATCTCTTGACACTGGGATCTTGAAAATTAAATTGTATGTAATTGATTGAACTCAAAATCTCTAAATATGGAAGTAACTTGAAATTTTTCTAATGTCTGATGCTTCTGATGATGGCTATCGTTTGCTGTCCTCCTGCAGGACATCAACAAAGTGACTGGTTTGCAAAGAGACATGACACATTGCATTCTGCCTCACTAAACCAGCATCAATGTGGAGCTGTAAATTGATTGATTTAGTGCTACTGAGAGTAAAATAACTGCAGCCTTTTAAAGGTTATGTAATTGCACAGACTGACATAATGACACTTAATTGTGCAGCACTAGTTACCAGTAATATAACATAAGATTGTTTGCTATTTGGTAACATTATAGCTACTTAACATTACCTGAAACAAGACATTAAATTTGAATGAAATCCAGGCATTACACATCTTGGAAATATTCATGAACCAAAACGTAGTGGTTTTTATTTGGAAATTCAACCACTGGGCTCAGTTTGATTACTGCTATTTTTTTATTTTACAATGTAAATTTACAATATTTTACAACTTCTAAAACATAACGTGCAAGTTTCTTGTGTCAAAACCAAAATTTTTACACTTGGAAATGTATTTATTTTTCTTGTAAATTGCTCCTTTTAAACTCTGAAAATCTGAGTTTTATTTCTTGTAAATATACAAGAAAATTTTGGGTTTTATTCCCCCCAAAAATTATTATTTTTATTTTTTTATTTTTTTGCACAAAAGATAACAGGTTCTCCTCATTTTTTCAAATTTTAGGTTGGCGCTAATAAATTATGTTTCAAGTCATGGTTTTAAGAAATACATACACTATATTGCCAAAAGTATTCACTCACCTGCCTTTACTCGCATATGACATTAAGTGACATCTCATTCTCAATCCATAGGGTTTAATGTGACGTCGGTCCACCCTTTGCAGCTATAACAGCTTCAACTCTTCTGGGAAGGCTTTCCACAAGGTTTAGAAGTGTGTTTATGGGAATTTTTGACCATTCTTCCAGGAGCACATTTATGAGGTCACACACTGATGTTGGACGAGAAGGCCTGGTTCTCAGTCTCCGCTCTGGTTCATCCCAAAGGCGTTCTATCAGGTTGAGGTCAGGACTCTGTGCAGTCAGACAAGTACTGTTCTCCTGGCAACCACCAAACCCAGACTCATCCACCACATTGCCAGATGGAGAAGCGCGATTCATCACTCCAGAGAAGGTGTCTCCACTGCTCTAGAGTCCAGTGGCGGCGGTCTTTACACCACTGCATCCCACGCTTTGCATTGCACTTGGTGATGTATGGCTTGGATGCAGCTGCTCGGCCATGGAAACCCATTCCATGAAGCTCTCTACCACTGTTCTTGAGCTAATCTGAAGGCCACATGAAGTTTGGAGGTCTGTAGTGATTGACTCTGCAGAAAGTTGGCCACCTCTGCGCACTATGCACCTAAGCATCCACTGACCCCACTCCGTCATTTTACGTGGCTTCCACTTTGTTATAATACCACTGACAGTTGACTGTGGAATATTTAGGAGCCAGGAAATTTCACCACTGGACTTGTTGCACAGGTGGCATCCTATCACAGTACCACGCTGGAATTCACTGAGCTCCTGAGAGCGAGCCATTCTTTCACAGATGTTTGTAGAAACAGTCTGCATGCCTAGGTGCTTGATTTTATACACCTGTGGACATGGAAGTGATTGGAACACCTGATTTCAATTATTTGGATGGGTGAGTGAATACTTTTGGCAATATGGTATATGTACATCTTAGTTTGGTGATGTCAGAGCAGATGGGGTCCTGCAGCACCACCCCCCATCAGGGTCTTTAGGTTCCCCCGGGGGTGCCCGGGCCCTGGTTGGGAACCACTGCTCCAGGGTATCTAGCAAAACAATCTAAGCATTCGACAACATTCCACCAGCTTGCTTCCCTCATCTTAATTTTTGAATGACCCTTACTACTTAAAGTCAAGCAGCAGAAGTTGCTGATCCATGTGCAAATAAAAGCTCTATTTTTAAGTGCAAGGTTTTCCATCATGGTGTTTCACCATATGGTTATAGTCTTTTTTGCCCCGTCTGTGTTCCATTTTCATAAAGCTAACATCAGCCTGCTCAGCAGTGAACTTGCACATGCATGTGAGTCATGCTTAGGGCTCCGACAACAACAGCTCTGCACTGAAGCTACAGCAGACGAAGCCTTGACACATTTCAGATGAACCCCTGGTTCCTCTCTCCCTTATATCCATGTAGGATCTGTGTATCTGTACGGATCTGCACACTCCCGCCCTGCCTCTCTCACACTCGCAGGCTACCTCAATATCTAAATTTCTAAATATTCAGAGACTCAGCTCTGTCAGACTTATCACCTGAACAGGAAATGGTTAATGTATAGCCCATATAAAAGATGTTAAAAACTCTTTTCACACACAAATAAGGCAGAGAAAGGGACAGAGGTAGTCAGGTAAAAGACATCCATTTCTAGCTGCATGGAACAGTCCCTCATTTTAGTTTGTTGTTCTAACTCATAATCCTGCAGGTATTAGAGTATGTCTGCTGTAAATGTCTCTGACTCTCTGATTAGATTATGTCCTGAGTTACACAGAGAAAGGAGGAACAGTGCTTTTGTTTACAGATCAGACTTCTCTTTAATAATATCCTGTGATAACCAGTCCAAATTATCTTTAATAACATCCTACAGTAATCAAATATCTTTAACGATATCCTTGCCATCTTTTGTAAAAGTGGAGGAGAGATTGT
Organism: Cheilinus undulatus; assembly: GCF_018320785.1. Lineage (NCBI taxonomy): Eukaryota > Metazoa > Chordata > Actinopteri > Labriformes > Labridae > Cheilinus > Cheilinus undulatus. The sequence continues at coordinate 3,826,172 of NC_054884.1, read as the reverse complement.
TATGAACACTGACATTTGGTGAAGAAATCAGCGTGGGCCCAGTAAACAAACAAAATCTGCAGTGAAACTCATGTGTAGTGATTGTCTAACTAGAAGTAGCCTAGCTGGTTGCTATGAAACAGGCTCTGATGGTTGGGTTAGAGGATTGGTTCCCAACCTGGGGTAAGGGACCCCCCAAGGGGCGCCAAAGATCTGAGGGAGTAAGGCTTTGTCTACTCTGAGGCTGCCAAAATTAGTTGTTGCAAATATTGACTAAAACCATGATAAAGCAGTTACTGAGTAGTTTATACAAAGGTGTTTTGATAAGAAAAGCATGAATAGGCTTTTTTTAGGGTTTTATCAGTGAAACAATTAAAATCTGTGTTGATTTATGAAGGCAGTGTGCCACTTTTTCTTCTCTCTTGGGTCCTGGTGGGGCTCCGCTTTTCTTAGCTGCATGTACTGGGGGCTACAAGGAAAATGGTTGGGTACCACTAGGTTAGAGGACCAATCAGAGAGTCAATATGGTCAGTCACGGAAACAGTGTTTCCTTTTAGATCGTTGATCATAGAAAGTCATGCAGAAAGGTTCAGTTTGAACCAAATATTTGAAAAATCCATCCTACTGAATATCCAGCTGATAACCCAGTTCAGTAGAGTCCTGCAGTAGAAAGTTCAAGTCCAGTTTATTTTCCTCACAGAGAGCATCACATTGCTGTTGGAGCTTTTCCAGTGCTTGAATAGACATAAAAACTCTTGCAGGTGAATCATCTTTCCAAAAGATGAGTAACTGTGTTAGAAAATGTCCAGTGCTTTCATAAAAATCACAAGGGTTGAAGCCAAGAGAGAAGTCAGAACAAACTCCAAGCAGAGCTCTTTGAGCCCTGCCAATGTCAACAAGACACTCAAGACTAGTCTTTGTGGAGCACTCACATTATTTATGGCTCTGTGAATCAATTCTCTTCCTCAGAAATACAAGAAAAATGGATCAAACATGGTGCCTTGTTTCTTAGTGCAATAATAACTGCTCTCTACTCCATAGGAGCAGCTGCTGAGGTAAAACTGTAGCAATGCAAACTTTCTGAAATAAAAACCGGGCCTGATGCACATGGCCTGGGTCACAGTTTCTTATTAGGTCTTCAAATACCTTTAAATTGTAAAAAGGGAACAAAATTTTGTGAAGGTAAATTTCGCCGTATGGCCGATGGATGATGGATGGATGGATGGATGGATGGATGGATGAATGGATGGATGATGGATGGATGGATGGATGGATGGTTGGATGGATGGAAGGATAATGGATGGATGGATGGATGTTTACAGACAAATGCAAGGATGGATGGATGCATGGATGGATGGATTGATGGTTGGATGCATGGATGGATGGATGCATGATGGTTGGATGGATGGAAGGATAATGGATGGATGGATGGATGAATAGATGGATGGATGGATTGATGGTTGGATGCATGGATGGTTGGATGGATGGAAGGATAATGGATGGATGGATGAATAGATGGATGGAGGGATGGATGATGGAAGGATGCATGGATGTTTACAGACAAATGCCAGGATGGATGGATGCATGGATGGATGGATGGATGGATGGATGGATGGATGGATGGATGGTTGGATGCATGGATGGTTGGATGGATGGAAGGATAATGGATGGATGGATGAAAAGATGGATGGATGGATACTACAATTCCAACGTCAAATCATCAGTTATGTTCACAAAGATGCCGACTACTGAAACAGAATCCTGCTGGTGATAATTATAGGTTAAAAGGTCAGTTTAGAGATTTAGGTTATCCAGCCTATTAGTATGAGTTGTCATTGTTGTGGAGAGACCCTGAATCCCTGAGAGGAGTCTTAGATGGAGCGTTAACATTGTCTTTATTTGTCTTATACTCTTACACCTCCAACATGGCTGCTAGAGAATGTGCCACATCATCAAATAGTCCTCTTTCCTGCTTTTCTGCATGACGCCAATACTAACCAGTGAATGAGTGACTTTTCAGAGGAAGAACCAACAAAGAACGTCAGCGATTTCCTCACTTTTCTGAATTTTTTGTGTGCTTTTCTTTCTTTTCTTGTCTTACTTTAAAAGCAGACTCCACATCAAACCCCAGGTTGAACGCTTTCCTCCAGCCAGGCCTCCGCCATTCTCTTTTTTTCTTTCCAGCCGAGGAGTAAGAAAGCTACGCCAGAGCTGCCAAAGCCTCCTTCTCAGAGCCTCTGTTTCATCTGGCTGGGAGATAAATTTAAAGTGCAGGAGAATGGAGAACGAGCCGAGGCTGAATGACGTGTTTTTTGGGAAGCCCTCGGCGAGACCAATCCAAAGAGCTAATAAAAACAGAGAAGATCGGTTCTGTTGGTATGACTCAGGTTCTTAAGGCTGGCCAGTGCACTCTGGGAAATGAGGCCTTTGAGAACAGGATGGTCTTTTCTCTTTGTCCTCTAATTTTTCACCGGCTAATGCCATCCTGAAGAAAAATCATTCTTACCAATGAGCAAATGGTCTGGGTTGTTCTTTTTTGAGTAACAAGCTTCAAATTGGTTTTTGAGTGGAGTCTGCTGGCTGCTTCTGATGGTTTAACGTCACCTTTCTTTGTCCTCAGTTTGTTAATTTGTAGACACTGTGAAACTTCTGGATAGTCCTGGGCTACTTCATTTAAGACTCTTTATAGTGGTTATTACACCCAATTGATAATCCAGTTGATAAGTAAGCTTGGAGAATTTTTTGGCTTCAGTTTGGAATTCATTTTCAATATGGAGGTTTTACATTGAATTATTCTAAAGGTAAGTTTTCAGTTATATTAACCCTTAAGAGTTCCCTTTAATATCCTAACACATTTGACACAAAAAGTGTCCGTCTAAAATAAATTTTAAGAAGAGGAATTGCCTATTACCTTTATCAGGGCCTGAATTGGGTCAACAATTGGCAGCAAAATTGAGTTTTATGCATCATTGTTTTTTCTGCAAACAAAAACTCACACCTGACATCCTAAGAGCAAAAAATGCTAGCCTCAAAAAACTGCTGTAAAATTGTATAGATTAATATTTATTTTACACTTTAAATGAGTCAAGCTTTTAAAATTATTCAGTCTGAACAATACCTATCAAATAATAATTATATTTTGGTGATTTTAAACATTTAAATGCCAGTATGTTTACACAACTCCACTATTTCTTTCATAAAAAAAATAGTAACAAAAAAAAAAAAATCCATAAAATCCATTCCAAGGAGTTGTTGATTTTCACTATTATTATGCCCTGAGATGGGTTAATGACTGGCAGTGGCATTGATTTTGATGCATCATTATGTTTTCTAGTGTCAGATTAAAAAGGAAAAAAAAACAAAAACTCACACTTGTGGTCCTCGGGACAAAAAATGTCCACTTCCTAAAATCAGCTGTAAAAATATTATATATTTATATTTTTTCCCTTTCAATGATTCAACTTCTTCAGCCTGAAATATACATACAAAATTAATAATATTTTGGGGATTTTAAACATTTAAATGCCAGCATTTTTACACAACTCCACAGTTTTTTCAATAAAAATTAAAAATCCATAGAATATATATTCCAAGAAGTAGCTGATTATTACTGTTATTACTGTTAAAAAGAAACTGCAACAGTGATTTCATTGAAATGATAGTGCCTCTGGACAGTTATTCTTGTGGATGCCATTAATGCCTTGTTTTGAGTTTGAGGTTCTGCTGCAACAGCGCACACACTTGATTGAATCCTCGGCTGACAATTTTCATGTGCACACACACACACACACACACACACACACACAAAGACATGCAATTACATCCTATCAGCATCCAGCCTCTGCCCCTGTTTACACCCGCTTGGAAGGGATATGATAGAGATCCCCCTGTGTGCTGCTGGTGTCTATTATTGTCCTGCTATCAGCTGCAGGCCTGGTCTGGCCCATCTCCTGTTCCCACCACCATGCCTAAATTGGGGTGGCAGAGTGTAAACAAGCTATCTAAACAAACCTGGCTATTTGGGGACCAGGGATTTCCCTTGTGTCCCGCCCCCCTGGCCCCCCACCAAAAGGAGGAGAGAGTGGAAGACAGCGAAGAAAAAAGGAGCATCTGTGTATAAGAATCATGAGCTGGAGTCATTTCTCCACAGTCTTGTGTAGTTTTACTGATGTAGGCGCTCCTTCTCAGCACCCTGTAGACTCCCTGACTGGGTTTCTAAATTCTGTTTGGCTCTCCTGATGATAAGGACAGAACAAATCTTTGGTCAGGCTGAGCTTTTGAAACAATTTCTCAGTAATAGGGCAAATCACTTCCTTAAACAGAGAGATATTTCCCTCAAAATGTATGAAATAATGGTGGAATACTGCATTATCTGTTCCTGTGCTAGACTATGTTCACAGTCCAACTAGTACCATAGCTTTCATCTTGATATGCAAGGTTGCTCTTAAAGGGGCGGTGCATAAAAATTAGGGATATTAACCATCAAACGGTAACATCCTTGACTGGTGCTGACTTCTGGTGGTAATGCAGAAACCAGTGGAATTTAAAAAAAAATGGATTTCTGATATTTGCTCCTTTCTGTGGTGCTGTTGGAACATGCAAGATGCAAAAATCTAAGATGGTGGAGACAGCAGAGGGGAGCATCACTATGTATAAATAAAAGGGCTTTTTCCTAGTTAACCCCCTGAGCCCTCAGCTATATTTCAACCATTGTTTCTCATCTGGACTTTTTGTCTTTAAAAGCTTGTAAAACATCAAACTGTGGTGCAAAAGCTCCAAACATCCTTTTCTTCAGGACAGCCTGGCCTTTTAGAATACGTGTGCTGCAGCAGTGTCACTTTAATTCTGAAATAGTTATGGGACTACAAAGACAACAGAAGAAAGTAATCTGAAATTACAACTGCACAAACTTGCTCTCCCAGCTCTTTGGTACTAAAAACAAAAAAAAAACAAAACAAAACAATAATTCTGGGACGAAAATTATTCAAAATATTCACATTTTTACATAAAAAAGTCCTTTTACTTTTAGATTTCAGTCATTATTTATAATGCAGTTACTCTGAGGGACACGCCACAGCCTGAAAAGACTTCTAGTATCAGAGTTACTGGACTGGATTTAACCTTTAAAGACCTCAGAAAGGGAGCCAAGTTCCAGGCTAACTAGGAAAGAGTCTGTAGGAGCTGCGACGGCGTGGAGAGTGTCATTAGAACGGCACAACGGGAAGTTTTCAGAGCAACAAACAAGCAAGTGCCTGCAAATACGGCTCACAAGTTGTTTAACTTTGAATATCACGTGTCTCTTCTTGTGGTAAACGAGAACGCCATCCTCAGAGGGAAAATAAAAACATAAGCATTGATTTTTTCAGGTGATCAAATACCATTTATTTATGCTTGTTGATAAACATTATGTTCCATTTTTACCAATTCTGTACCACTAAATACTAATGGCTAAATATTAGGCACTGCACCTTTAAAAGCAGGATTTCCACATCACTGTCAGATCTGATCAGTCAGATTTTGCTTTTAGTCTTCCAATCCCCAATTATCTTTTTTTTCAATGATCCATATCATCATTTGTAGCGTCTAATATAAGGTAAACTTGATCTGATAGGATTTAAGCCTTGTCCCCATGGAGACGAAAACGATCTGTTTCTTTTTCATTTTGGAAAAATTGTGATTGATACTGTTATTGACGCAATCAATGCTACTCCAGTAAAAATCGGTCATATTATCTTTGTTATAGCTTGGTGTGGTGATATCACTCCTCTAGAAGTCCACAGACCCACACCGCTGATCAGCCGAAATGCCGAAAGCTGCATCATAAATTAGTGCCTGAAACAGACGTTTTTTTGGGGGAGAAATGAAGTGCTTTGTACGTTTATCACACTGTGACACTAGGGGTGGGAGAAAAAATCCATACAGCATAGTATCACGATATTTTGTCTGGCGATATATCGTATCGTCTCGTCCACTAAGTATCGATATTTTCAAATCAATTGCTGATTTGAACTGAAGTCTTTGATAGAAATAAAATGAAGTGTTTGTCCAGTGAGGTCGGCAGAGGTGACGGTCATCGAGCAGGAGAAAGTTAGCACAACAAACATGGCAGCCGCAGGGGAAGGACATTAGGAACGCAAGCAGGGCATGAATGAGATGGACATGACACATGAGGCTTACAAGAACTGCTACATGAAAACAAAATACTGCAGAAATACGACAAACATGAGGGCAGGACTAATGCTAAATCAGCTAAACAGTTGAAAAAATGGTATAGATCGCAACATATGGTATCACAGTATTCACTGTACTGCAAAATGTTTAACCCCTTAAAGCCTGTTGTATCATATTTGATACATACTTTTATGATATCTCTATCTAATCAATATGATCATAAATGACTAAAAAACTTCTGAATTCAATCTGATAAATGATAAAAATGCCCTCAAGTGGATTATCAGTTACCATAAACACTTAATGTATCAAATGAGGTAAAATATATATATATATGTATGTTGAATTTTATGGAAATTTAGATTTTTTTGGATTTCAACAGAAAGTGAAATAAACATTTCAGTTCCAAAAAAATGAGAATTTTCTGGCTATAATTTGTGTTTTCAGGCTTTAAAGGGTTAAATCACAATAATATCAAATTGTGACTCAGGTATGCGAGTGATTCCCACCTCTAGCGTACAGGGGAGCCAACGTATTTTTTTTGGCACATTTCTATGTAAAACTCTCTAAGCCATTATGCCGCAGATCTCATTGAGCTCGTAAAACCACAAGAGCAACTCTCACAGAAATCACTGGAGGCTAATGCCACTACTACAGCCAGGCACCTCATACCACCCAACTTAAAAAAAAATCTTGAAATATCCCTTTAAACTACTAACTCAGAGTTGGGACTCTATTTCCTCCTGACTTTTACTCCTAGCACTTCATTCCCCTTGTTTACAACCAGGCTGATCTCACTAGTTTGCTTCTGAACATTGACTTCCTGGATCATGGGGGCCCCCTGGTCGGGAAGGGGTCCTACAGGGGTCCTGTAGTCTATTTACTAGGTGTGAAGGTGGCGCTGTAACGCTGCAACAGCAAAACTCTCCCATGGATCTTAGAACGTGTGGCGTCTGATCATTAGTTGCACAGTGAGCTATGGCGTGATCGTTTCAGAAAAAGTGCGCTTCGTTGTACACACGGAGCCGCACAGGTTGGCGTGTATGTATTTGTCCACTCTGGGACCTGGTTTCAGAAAGTCAGCATTCCTGCTTGTTCCACGTGGATGAAATGATAAAAAAAAAGTGTTAAACTAGTCTCCATGTGGACTTCCCCTTTATCCGCTCTCTCTCACACACTACTGCGACCTTATAGCAATATGACCAAGCTCATTTACATCCCTGAAAGTAAAAAAGCAAGAGAGTACTTGGCTTTAAAAACTTTGATTTGTTTCTCTTTATTTTGAATAAATCTATAAAACCTCTGGCAATGCAAAGCAGAATAAAACGCAGCTATCCTGATACATCAAACCACCTCAAAGATTTAACTTAAGAGAGGAATAATAAGGTTAACTATGAGGTTTCTCTCTTCTGTGGGTGATGCATTTAAAAGAAATTATTGTCATGAGGAGCAGTTAGTTGGAAAAGAGCAAAATTGATGTAAAATTAGACCTTGAAAAAGCGATCTTTTTTCATAAGCAGGTGCTCTTCTGTTTTATTGGCAGCCAAGCGAGGCTCTTTTCAGCAAACCATCCAATATTCCTCTATGTCTGGCCTCCTCCTGCTAATGTGAATATTGATGGAGATCAGTTTTAAAAAGCAAACAAGTAGCTGACTGGTTCCAAACTCATTTGCTGGCAAATCCACAAAGTTGAAGCTACATGGACTACAGATTGTTGAATTTTTGTGTCTGTACCTCAGAGAGGAGAGATGAGGGTCAGGTTTTCCTCACCTCGGCCCAACAGGTCTTGTCCTAGTCCTCACACTCCAGTGTCATCACAACAAAGCCCCCGGTGTAGCTTTGATTCTCCTGTGAGTACACACGGACTGTCAGCCTGACCTTTCCACTGACCAGAGGCTGCAGCAGACAGCGGCTGATACTAACAGAGCTCCTCTCAGCAGGAACCAGAGCAAAGCTTCCTCCCAGACACCTCTGAGACAGTCACGATACAGGCACAAACGTGCCTATAGGGCCACCGTAGCACAGCTTTCTTTCTGATTGATTACCTGTGAGATGATAATCCCCTGAGGCAATCAGACGCTCACTGTTGCTTTTTACTAATAAAGTTTAGAGATAAATTGTTGTTATTATTTCCCGTGTTAAATAGGTTTGTGTGATGTTATCACATAATAAATCGCAAATCCACCCGTATTATTTCTACACTAATTGCACTGGTTGATAAATGGCTTAATTGTGCTCGGTTCCTAGATTTCTCTCCAGTTTCTGGCAGCTTCTGTCCAAAAACAGTGATCAGAGTTGGGATGCCTTTGCTCATAACCATCTAGAGCAGATGGATTTGCCAGTCTGTCACCAGGAAAGTCCATCCTAAAAAGCTCCAGTCCACACTGGACTCATCAGCCTCACTGGAGGAGAAGGAGGCGGTTGCTATGGGCGATGTCGTTGTACTGAAAGCAGATAGCAATGGTTGCCTCTAGTGCAGGGGTGTCCAACTTAAGCCCCGGGTCGTAAGGATCACATCATATTTCGATTAGAACTGGCCCGCAGGTCTGAGGTCTGCAGAAATGAGAATTTAACCTTGAAGGTTTAAAATATATTTTAAGTCATAAAAATTTGAAAAGGTAAAGAGTAAAAATAACGAGATGGAACGTAAGGAATGAGAGAGAGAAATTAATGTGTATTTTCATTTGATATCTTCAATTTGCATCTGAAAATTCAGACTTAAACTCAGCATTTGGACTTTTTATCTCATATTGTGAACTTTTAGATTACAATTTTAAATTTCAGTTCAAATTTTTAAATTTCAAGATCATGATTTCAAATTTAATATCATATTTTGCCCTTTTAAAGTCCTAACTTTGACTTTTAATCCCATATTCTGACTGTTTAAACTCACAATTTAGAATTTTATGTCATATTTTGACCTTTTAGATTCACAATCTTACATTTTAAGTTATATCTTGACCTTTTAAACTCAAAATTTTGTTTTTTTCTCAAATTGTGACCTTTTAAACTCCTTATTTTGATTTGTAATCCCATATTTCGACCTTTCATACTCGGGATTTTGTATTCTATCTCATATTTTGACCTTTAAACTCATTATTTTTACTTTCTTTCTCATATATTTGCCTTTTGAAAATGTATTTTGACTTTTGATTTGATGTTCTGACCTTTTTAAGTAATAGTTTGACTTTTTATATCAGATTTTGGGCCTTTAAACTTAACATTTTGACTTTTTTTAAATCAATCAATCAATTCATCATCAGTTTTTCTCACCCTTAATGAACTACCCGTGAAAATAAGGTTTTCAGTTTATGGTTAAATGTTTAACCTGTTGGGCCCTCAGACCTAAAGTCATGCTGTGGTTGAGTTTGACACCCCCGCTCTGGTGTGCAGCAGTTAGCTCAGACGTAGTGGAAGTTTTAACATGACTTCTTCATGGATTAAAGAGCAAAGAGCCACACTGAAGCTTTTAAAGACTGGAAGGTGTTTTTTTACTCTTCTGCTGACCTGCTTTAGCATGAGTTTGCGATCATTAGAGGAGGTTGAGTCCAGCTGTAAGTCGAAGTCTATGATGGCCGGTACCACTGAAGGGATTAGCAGTAGAAAAGCATCTGTCATAGCTTCACCGTAAACTCAGTGGTGAAGACGTTTCTGCTCAAGCTGATGGTACTTCTGGAGGTACATGTGTGTACATCTGGTCGCCCTGATTGGCTCATCATGAATGTGACAGACAGAACATTTGTCCAATCACCTTCAGATAGTTTTTGAAAAGTCCTGCCCTTCCCAAATATTCTCCATGGGAGCTTTTCCAGATGAATGTGAAATTTATCCGTGCAATGGATCTATGACACACTCTATCTGGTGTCAGGTTATTATTGTTTTTAAAGTCAAACACTTCTGCACCATGAGTGAAGTTATCCACTGAGTCAGTGAGCTTCTGTCCGTGGCAGGGGATGGTCTACAGCACTGATCATTAACTAGCGACCCGAGGGCCATATCAGGCCCCCCAAGCTTCCTGTCCGGCCCCCAGAAGACCTTCAAATTCAGGAAAAGAAGATGCTGTGGTTTTAAGAGTATCTTTTGACTGTCTGCAGCTGATAAATCTACACCGAAAAACAATTAATACTGAAATAGTTTAAGAATGACTGAAATTTTCAGTTTTTACAGAAACACTTGTCGGTCATATTACTAAATATTAAAAAAAAAAGAGGTCAGACTGGCAGAAATGTTGCAAAAAGGTCCAGATAAAGCAGTGAAAAGGGGTCAGAGAGTGGCAATAACGGGTGATAAGTATCAAAATGGGTTGTGGAGTAGCACAAAGGGACAAAAATTGGCAGGAAAAGTGGTTTAAATGTGGCAAAAAAATAGTAAAAGAGGGGGAAAAGGGGCAAAAACCATAGAAAATGGGTTAAAGGTGACAAAAATATAACACAAATAGCCTGGCAAAGTAGAGAAAAGGCACTAAAGGGTGGCACACAGGGGCTGAAAAGTTGCAAAAAGGGGTTAAAGAGTGGCAAAAATGTTGCAGAAATGGCTGAATGGAGTAGTAAAGTGGTGAAAAGTTTAAAAAATGGTAATTCTGGTGCTAAATAACAATTAATGAGGGCCAATTCTCTCAGGGGCCAGCCGTGGGCGACCTCTCTGCTTGTGGCCTGTTGCATTATAGATAACAGGGATAGACCTAACTGGTAATACCCAAAAAACCCTGCTTTTTGAAAGGAAATGCAAATACTACTGCAATATTTTTTTAATCAGACCAAGATATTTATATAATTTTTGTTTCTTTGAAAGTCCGGCCCCCAGAGTCTCTGTCAAGTCTAAATCTGGCCCTTTTACAAATGTACTTGATGACCCTGGTCTACAGTGAAAGGCTGTGTTCTGATCTTCAATCCTGATCCTCTTCTGTATTCATCTTTTTGCTCCATAAGACACCTGATTTCACCACAGGTGTTCAAGGCTAGGTGGAAGTCTTAATGCAGTTTGAAACGTGCATGGCAATGCAGCTCAAATGCATTTAGATTTACATGCAGAGTAAAAGGAAACAAAAATACGACCAAATAATATATAAAGGGTGAATATATAACATTTTACAGAGAAATGAAGAAGTTATGTAATACATTAAAAAGGTTCAACAGCAAAATCTACAGCAGGGGCCAGATTCTGACTTTGGGTCTAGCAGGGTTAACATTTAACCATAAAATGTCAACCTCGTTTCCACCAGAATGGAATTATGGGGGGACAAAAACTTAGCACTGAATTTTAAATTATGTTGATATTAAAAATGTCAACGTGATAAGTCTAAAAGCTCAACATCTGTGATGAAAAAGTCAAACTTAATGGTTCAAAAGGTAAAAACATGACATTTTAAGACAAAATAATATATTTTAAAGGCAAATATACAAGATAGAAAGTTGATAACATGATTTTTGATGGTGAAAATATGAGATAAAAGTCAAGATCATGAATTTAAAAGGTCAAATATGGGATAAAAATCAAAATTGTGAGTTTTCAAGGTCGAAACAATAAGATTCAATTCTTAATCATTAGTTTCAATGGTCAAAATAAGATATAAAAGTCAAAGTTAGGAGTTGAAAATGCCCAAATGTAAGGAAAAATTCAAAATCATGAGTTTTAAAAGTAAAATTATTGCTCAAAATTTAAAATTGTTAATGTGAAAGGTCAAAATATAAGAGAAAAGTCAAAATCATGAGTTTTAATGGTAAAAATGTGAATAAAAATAAAAATTATGAATTTAAAAGATCAAACTTTTACTCCAAATTTTATATTCTTATTCTTAAAGGTCAAAACATATGAAATAAGGTTACCCATAACTTTGAGTCATAATTGTGGGATACAACATTAAAAATATGAAATGAAAACAAATTTCTTTTCCATGTTCCTGATTTTTTATCAAATTATTTCCACTCTTTACTATTTCTAATTTCTATGACTCATCAGGGATAATATAAATCATCAAGGTTAGGTGAAATTAATGTTTAAAAAGGCAAAGTATGAGACAGAATACTGAAACCATGATTTTTAACAGCCAAAAAATGAGATTAAAGTCAAAACTTGAGTTTTTAAGGTCAAAATATAAGATAAATTTTCAAATTCATGAGTTTTAAAAGTCAAAATATGAAATAAAATTCAAAACCATGAGTTTTGAGGTTAAATAAATGAAATAAAAGTCAAAGGTAGGAGTTGAAATGGTCCGCAAAACTGAGATTACATTTAAAATCATGAATTTTAACAATCAAAATATGAGATAAACTGAAAGTTAGGAGTTGAAATAATAGCAAAACTGAGAAAAATCAAAATCATAATATTTAACAATCAAAATGTGAGATAAACATCGAAATTGTGAGTTTAAAATATGAAAATATGAGATAAAATTTCAAATTCATGAGTTTTAAAAGTCAAAATATAAAATAACATTAAGAATCATGAGTTTTAAAGGTAAAAATGAGATAAAAGTCAAAGTTAGGAGTTGAAATGGTCTGCAAAACTGAGATTAAATTTAAAGTCATGATGTTTAACAATCAAAAAATGAGATAAAAGTCAAAGTTAAGAGTTGAAAAAGGTCAAAACATGAGATAAAATTCAAAATCATGACTTTAAAAGGTCAAAATAGGATTTAAAATGTAACCTTATGAATCTAAAATGTAAAAATGTGAGAGAAAAAGTCAAAGTTATGTAATTTAAAAGTTAGAATATAAATTAAATGGTTAGAACAATAACTTTTAGTCATGTGAGATGCAAAATTGAAAATATAGAGAGAACACACATTTCTCCTACACTCCTGACTTTTTATCCAATTATTTTTACTGTTTACTTTTTCTAATTTTATGATTCAACAAGGATATCTTAAATCATCAAGGTTAAGTTTACATTTTTGTATTGGAGGAAATCTGCAGACCTCATACTGGTGGACCAGTTATAACAAGAATAAGATATGATCTGATGGGCGGGGTATAACTGCATCAAGGGCCGGATTTGGCCCCCCGGCCTTGAGTTTGACACCCCTGATCTCCAGTATAGCAACATAAAAATGAGCTGCCAGTACTCGCAGCATGAAAACATGCTAACATGCTCAAATAAGTGGCACTAGCTTATGTTTGCATATAAAACAGCAGGGAGAGCATTTATGCTTGTATTAATTATCATTTTAACTACTGTGGATATTTATCGGTAGCGCCTGTAAGCTAACATTAAAAGTTGCACCCATTTGGTGAGCACCACAGTCTCTAAGCAGCCCTCAGGTCGACTTTCCTGCTTGTTCATTAGCTCTTTAACTTATTTTCCCACACTTTACAGTTCACAGGAAATCTGTCCACAAAATTAGTGGCTTTAATTACAAAAAAACTAATTGGTGCCTCAAAGATCGCCAAACCTCTTCTGCAGTAAACAAATTTAGTATGCACAACCTCTGCACCTGATTGCTTTTTCTCTCACGCTCATGAGAAGAATCGAGAAGGTAATTTGTTAATTTCACAGGGCGGTGCTGGGTGATTTGGTCCTAAAGCTTTTCTGTATTCACTGTGCTGCCACAGAGAGAGGTCTGACTCCCCCGAATTAGCATCCTATTAATCCAGCTCTGGAAGAGTGCTGCACATACATGCAGGAACTCTGAGATTTACTGCAGAGGAAGCAGCAGCTAGGAGAGGAAATAAAGGCAGAAAGGTGGAGAAGGGTACATGCAAAACTAAACATACCGTAATAAATATTTCTACAGCTCAACAAACAGAACTTTCTCATTTTCAGATTGCCTTTGTACACCTGTCGTGAGTTGTGTTTGAGTGTGAAAACTGTATTCTTAACAACCCCACTGAAGCTCTTTGTTGAGTAAAAAAGAATCCCCATCTGACCAAATGAACAGAAAATACCGGCCAGGAGCCGTGTTGCACTCTCGTTGGTGAGCTTCAGTGTGGTTTCTCAAACATCTCACTCCCGTCTTGCATGACTCAACTTTAAACAATTAATCTTTCTCACCCTCTCTCTCTACCTGCCGACCTTTAAACTCGGGGTTTAGGGAGACAGCAGCCTCGCCCGCCTGCTTACATGAGTGTCGTTGCCTCTAGTGAGTGATCCGTGAACCAATCGAAAGGAAGACTGATGCCACATTGGATCTTAGTCAGAGCAAAGCAGGGATCTTTGTTTAGAGGCAACTTCAACCCACCGGCTTCCTATTAACTCTACTAAAATCTGACATTTACACAGGTGTATTCTGCTAACACACTTCTGTGCTTCTGTGTGTCAAGGGAGACGCTTCTAAATCAGGTTCAGAGATTGATTCTTGCGCGAGGAGTATGGAGGATGTCAACGGCAGCAAGAAGGATTTATCAGCATCTGCAGGTACGGCACACATGTACTCTCTACACGCTTGCTTCATCGCCATATTCTTCATGAATCTATCCATCCACGTGACAACACACACTCATGGAAACACCCTGGAGGGCAAGAAAGGCTTGGAGAAATGGAGGGTCTTGGTTGCCTACAGCAGTGGTTCTCAACCTTTTTACCCGGTGACCCCCAAAATAAAGGTGCAAGGTACCCGAAGGTGGTTGAACACAGCCGTGCGTGTTCAAGAACAGTCATGTGCAGACAAGGTCGCCCATTAGGGGGGACAAATGGGAGAGCTTCCTGAGGCCCAGCCAAACTGGGGGTCAGCATAATCCTGGTCCATTGTGAAGTGAAGCTGTGGTATTTTAGATTTAACCTGAATAATAACCACTCCTATCAAAGAGACACATTTTAATTTATTTGTGTAGTAACTAGCCCTCTTAAAATGTAAATCCCTTTGTTAAAAACAGAACTAAAATACATTAAAAATAGCTGAAATTGGTTGATAATGGCAAAAAAACGGTGGGAAAGGTGGTGAAATTAGATTTTAACAGAAGCAGAAATGGGTTGGAAATGCCAGGAAATGGATAAAAGTGGCAAAAAATGGGTTAAAGTGGCAAAAAAGGGCATATTAAGTGGTAAAAGGGGATTCAAAGGTAGCTGAAATGGCGTTAAAGTGGCAAAAATGGGTGGAAATTTGGAGAAATGGGACGAAAATTGATATAAACTGGCAAAAAAAAGTGTCAGCTGAAGCAGAAATAGTCACAAACTGGCAAAAAATGGGCATATCAAATTGTGAAATGTGGCTTAAAAAGTGGTAAAAGGAGTTAATAGTGGCAATAATTTGTCAACAGCGCCAACAATAGGCAGAGATTTGCAAGATTTAATTAAATGTGGCAAAAACAGGCAGAAAAAAAATGTTGGAAGGGTTTTAAAATGGGCAAAAATGGGTTTTAAGTTACGAAAATGGGTTAAAATTGGTGGGAAAAAGTGATAAAAATGGGCTAAAATTAGAAAAAATGGTGTAAAGTGGCAATGGTGTAATTAAAAAATGTTCTTAGTTTTTTTAAGCCATCTGGACACCCCCTCTCAGTGTCTCTCAATGGGATCCTGACCCCAACATTGAGAACCCCTGGCCTGCAGTGCAGATGAAGAAACATTCACACCATTGGGATGTTTTAACTTTTTATAGATTTTATAAATCATTTATATCATTTATAATTTGGCCCTTTTACTCATAAAAGGGCAAAAAAGATTTCTGCAGAGTACGGCAGTATAATTGACTGATAAATGTTTATCCTAGTCAGTGTTTAGTAGAGTCTCTTTTGGCTTCAATCACAGCTCTGAGTCTGAGGATAGATCTCAGTCAGGCTCAAACATCTGGACAATGAAATTTCCTCCATTCTTCTTAACAAAACTGCTCAAGCTCTGTCAGGTTGCACAGGGTTTAGGTGTGAACAGCCCCACAAGTTCAGCCACAAATTCTCTATTGGACTGAGGTCTGGGCTTTGACTGGACCACTCCAGAACATTCTCCTTATTGTCTTTAAACCATTTCTGTGTAGCTTTCTCTGTATGCTTCGGCTCATACATCTTCTCCCAAGCTGTAGTTCTCTGTCAGACTGAATAAGGTTGTCCTCATGAATTTTCCTATATTTTGCTGCATTCATTTACCCTCTACCTTTACAAGCCTTCCAGGAATGGCTGCTGATAAGCATCCCCACAGCACGATGCTGCCACCATCGTGCTTTACAGTAGGGATGGTTTGTTTGGCGTCTTGTCTGATGGCCTAAAAGCTCCATTTTGGCCTCATCTGACCAAAGAACTTTCTTCCCACATGCCTTTTGGTGAACTCTAGTCCAGATTGAATCTTATTTTTTTTTCAACAGTGTCTTTCTCTAAAGCTCTGACTGGTGAAGAACCCGGCCAACAGTTGTTGTCTGCAGAGTCTCTCCATCTCAGCTGCTGAAGCTTGGAGCTCCTTCAGAGTAGTCATAGGTGTCTTGGTGGACTCTCTCACTAGTCTCCTTCTTGCACGCCCACTCAGTTTGTGAGGACGGTCTGATCTAGGCAGATTTAACTGAACTCTGGGGGATGTTCAGAGCCTTAGAAATGTTTTTGTATCCATTCCTTGACGTTTACTTTTTAATAACCTGTTCTCTGAGTTGCTTGGAGTTTTCTTTTGTCTTCATGGTGTAATGGTAGCCATGAATGCTGATTAACCTGGTGATCCCCATTTCCCTAACAGTGAGACTTACTAGCACCAAATGTCTGGACCTCTTTTAAATGAAGTCAGCTACTTTAAAGTGCTGAATATTAATCCTGTCACTTGTTTTATCTTACATATTTTTATTTAATTGACATCATTTTTTAGACATGTTTCACTCTGACATTAAAGAGGTTGTTTTTTTTGCCCAATAAGCCCAGTAATATTGTACATAATTGATCTGAGGGGTGACATTTTTATCTTTAAAGACAGTTTTATCTTTAAGTGAAAGGCAGATGTTCAGTTGGATGAACTAGCTGATAAAGAGACAATCCCAGATTAAATCTAGCTCAGCCCAATCTGATAAACAAGCAGCAGGAAGAAAGAACCAATCAGTAAATTAGAGCTATTAGATACTCAGCTGTCTCTGCAGGTTACAACACACAGAAACCCAGAACTGACTTCTCCTGATGCTGCCATCAAATATCAGACTAAATTATTTAAAATATTTCACTTTAAAATAACATTACTGCTCCAAAACACAGACTGAGTGTGTTTACTGACACTCTCACTAGTAAGCTTATTTCTCATCCATGATCAAACAGCAGCACTCTCTCCACACTGACAATGCATCAAACTGACTCTGCCTTTCAAAAAATAAAGTTCTGGCAAAGGCTGTTTCCAGTGATCAGTGTAGTGTCCCAGCTCAGATCAATAGCCCTGTTTTTCACTTGCCATGCCGCCTCCTTAAGCTCTTTTTGCCCTCCAGGACTGTGCGATAGATACGGCTAGAGCAGGGGTGTCAAACTCAAGGCCCGGGGGGCCAAATCCGGCCCGTGGTGCAGTTATACCCGGCCCACCAGATCATATCATATTTTTATTATAACTGGCCCACCAGTATGAGGTCTGCAGATTTCCTCCGGTGTAAAAATGTGAACTTAACTTTGATGATTTATAACATTAATAAATGTTGAATCATAAAATCAGAAAAAGTAAACAGTAAAAATAATTTGATAAAAAGTCAGGAGCGTAGGAGAAATTTGTGTTTTCTCTATATTTTCAATTTTGCATCTCACATGACTAAAACTTATGGTTATGGACGTTTATTTCATATTCTGATTTTTAAATCTCATAAATGACTTTTTCTCTTATATTGTTACCTTTTAGATTCATAAGTTTACATTTTAAATCCTATTTTGATATTTTAAAGTCATGATTTTGAATTTTATGTCATGTTTTGACCTTTTTCAACTCCTAACTTTGACTTTTATCTCTCTCTTTTTTTTTTATCCTCAAACCTCATGGTTTTGATTTTTATTTCATATTTTGACTTCTAAAAGCCACGAATTTAAAATATAATCTAATTTTTTTTTAAACTCACATTTTAATTGTTAAATATCATGATTTTGATTTTTTTTAGCGGTTTTGCTAACATTTCAACTCCTAACTTTGACTTTTGTCTCATTTTTTTACCCTCAGAGCTCATAGTTTTGAATTTTATTTCATATTTTGCCTTTTAAAACTTACAAATTTGAAATTTTATCTCATTTTTTGACCTTTAGAACTCAAGTTTTTGCCTTTTGTCTCATTTTTTTACCCACAGAACTCATAGTTTTGAATTTTATTTCATATTTTGCCTTTTAAAACTTATAAATTTGAAATTTTATCTAATTTTTTGACCTTTAGAACTCAAGTTTTTGCCTTTTGTCTCATTTTTTTGACTGTTAAAAATCATGGTTTCAGTATTCTATCTCATATTTTGCCTTTTAAAATGTTATTTTGACTTTAGATGTCATGTTTTTACCTTTAAAACTATAAGTTTGAGTTTTTATCTTGGATTCTGAGTTTTTAACTTATCATGCTGACCTTATAATCTTAAAATCATTTTGACTGTTTATTTGATATTCTAACTTTTTAATCTCATAACTTTGACTTTTTCTTTCATATTTGTATCTTTTAGATTAATAATTTAACATTTTAAACCCTATTTTGACCTTTTTTTTCTCATGTTTTAACCTTTTCAACTCTTTACTTTGACTTTTAGCTCGTTTTTTACCTTTAAAAGTCATTGTTTTTAATGTTATTTCATATTTTGACTTTCAAAACTCATGAATCTGAAATTCAATTTCATATTTTCACATTTTAAACTCACAGTTTTGATTTTTATCTCACTTTCTGATTGTTATATATCATGATTTTGATTTTTTTCCTCAGTTTTGCTAATATTTTAACTCCTAACTTTCACTTTTTTTTCTCATATTTTGATTGTTAAATATCATGATTTTAAATTTTATCTCAGTGTGTGGACCATTTCAACTCCTACCTTTGACTTTTATCTCATTTTTTTACCTTGAATTTTATTTCATATTTTGACTTTTAAAACTCATGAATTTGAAAATTTTATGTAATATTTTGACCTTCAAAACTCAAGTTTTTGACATTTATCTAATTGTTTGACTGTTAAAAATCATGGTTTCAGTATTCTATCTCATATTTTGCCTTTTAAAACATTATTTTGACTTTAGATGTCATGTTTTTACCTTTAAAACTGTGAAGTTTGACTTTTTATCTCAGATTTTGAGTTTTTAACTTATCACGCTGACCTTTTAATCTCAAAATCACTTCAAATATTGACCCTGTTAGCTCAGGTTTGACCCAAATTTCAGAATCTGCCTGAGTTTGACACCCTTGGTCTAGAGGCTCAGATGAATTCAGCTCAGTGGTTTAAACACACTGTAAAGGAGTACAAGTCCCAGACGTACGGTATCATCTCCCCCCTCAGCTCCTTCTGATGCTCTGTGTGAAACTGCTTACATAGCTGGAAGAGTCTCATATACATTTTCTAGGCCTGGGATAAAGTCGGAAGACGGAGGAATTAACGTTATTAAAGTTGCATTTCCCTCCACATGTCATGTATTTGTGTAGCTGCCAAACATAATATTCTCTCCCACGCATCCCATAAGATTAATGCCCTGCTGAAATATTCATGTTGCTCAGCAGCAGTATGAGGCATCCATTTTTAAGTTCTCTGTGCTGCGTTACTGAGGTGTACACATGTGCCCTCATGCTGTATTTGTGTAGCTGCCAAACATAATATTCTCTCCCACGCATCCCATAAGATTAATGCCCTGCTGAAATATTCATGTTGCTCAGCAGCAGTATGAGGCATCCATTTTTAAGTTCTCTGTGCTGCGTTACTGAGGGTGTACACATGTGCCGCCTCATGCTGGGCTGTTTTTTAATTCTTCTGTCGTTCTTTTCATCACAAAGTTCCCGCTCTTGCCTCCCACTTCCTTGACTTCTTTGTAACGTCCTCCTCTGGGATTCCAGTGGTTCTCAACCTTGGGGTCGGGACCCCCTTGGGTGTCACGAGGAACTGAGAGGGGGTCCCCAGATGCCCTAAAAAAACTAAGAATATTTTTAAATCACACTGTTGCCACTTACACCAATTTTGTCACATTTTTGCCATTTAACAGCTGTTTCTGTCAGTTTTAAACTGTTTTTTTTTCTGCCACTTCCAAACAAATTCTTGCCACTTAATGTTGCCTGTGTTAACCCATTATTGCCACTATTAACCCCTTTTTACACCCCATTTTGACCACATTTCACCATCTAATATACCCAGTTTTTGTAGTTTAACCAATTTAACCAATATCTGCCAACTTTTTTCTTTCTGAGTTAACCCTTTTTTGCCAGATTATATCAAATTTCTATCCTGTTTCACAAAATTTACGCCCACTTATGCAAATTTAAAGCCATTTCAGCCACATTTTAACTCCTTTTACCACTATTTATGCCTATTTTTGCCACTTCAAACCCTTTTCTGCTACTTTAAAATCCAACTTCACCTCTTTCAACATTTTAATCCCATTATTAACACATTTTAGCATTTTTAAACCATTTTCATTCTTTTTTGAATGGGGATTTATATTTTTAAGAAGGCTTTTTACTACAGAAATGATTAAACAAGATATTTGTGTCTTTGATAAGAGTTTTTATTTTTTCTAGTTAAATATGAAATTTGGATACAACAGCTTAACTTTACAATAGACCAGTGTTTTGTGCGGCTCTTTTGTGATGATTTGTTGCTCTTTTATGGCTTAATTTAAAATATTATTCCCCCAGGAAACCTTAAGAAAAATAAACTTTGACCTCAGAAGTGATCCATTGCATGTCACAATTATCAGTTTGTTTCCCAGGCTTGTACATTAGGCTTTATTTGGCCCCTTTTAATCAATTTTTGCTGTTTCTTTTTGCCCATTTTTGTCATGTTTGTCCTGCTTTTTGCTATTTGCTATTTTTTTCCTCTTGAATGTGCCATTTTCTTCCACTTTTCTGCCACATGAGCTGCCTTTTGCCAAGTTTTGCCACCTTTTTACAGCTTTTTGCCCATTTTGGCCACCTTTATGTTGCTTTATTGCCCGTTTTAGTCACTTTTCACTGATTTTTCACTACTTTTTACTGCTTTGACAATTTTGCCCCCTGTAACTCATTTTTTTTGCCCCTTTTCACCCATTTTTGCCAATTTTGTCCTGCTTTTTGCTATTTTTCCCCCTTTTTTGCCTTTGAATGCCACTTTTCGCCCTTATAAGCTGCTCTTTTCCCTTAAATGCCACTTTTTTCAAAGTTTTGCCACCATTTTACAACTTTTTGTCCATTTTCACCACCTTTATGCTGCTTTCTTGCCAGTTTTAGTCACTTTTCACTGATTTTTTTGCTATGTTTTTGCCCCTTTGGCCAGTTTTGGCCACCTGAAACAAATTTTTTGTCACTTCTCACCCATTTTTGCCTGTTTCTGACCTTTTTTTCCCACTTTTCCTCTGTATTTTTGCCCCTTTTCACCCATTTTTGCCAATTTTGTCCTGCTTTTTGCTATTTTCCCCCTTTTTTGCAACTGTCTGCCTCTTGTTGCCCTAATAAGCTGCCCTTTTCATTAAATACCACTTTTTTTCCAAGTTTTGCCACTTTTTTTTACACTTTTTTGCCCATTTTCACCACCTTTATGCTGCTTTTTGCCCATTTTAGTCACTTTTCACTGATTTTTCTCTACGTTTTTGACACCTGTAACTAATTTTTTGTTTCTTCTCACCCATTTTTGCCCATTTTTGTCTTTTATTGCTGCTTTTCATCCCTGTTTTTGTCCTTTTTTGCCACATTTTGGTCATTTTTGCCACCTTTAACTTACTTTTATTGCAGCTTTAACCTTTTTAGCCACTTTTCACCACTTAGATTGTGGCTCTTGCAGAGAAATGTTTCAACTATTTGGCTCTCTGGTTGAGCAGGGTTGAGTAACACTTCAGTAGACCATGGTTTTGCTGACCTCCATGGGCTCTGAGTTTGGCTGAGTGCTAGAAAGTTCTCCCATTTATCCCCCTTTATGGGCGGCCTTGTCTGCACACAACTATTCTGAATTGTGCATGGCTGCGTTCAGCCACCCCCAGGTACAGTAGGGGTCCCTTGTCTCTGGCGCCTTTATTTTGGGGTCGCAGGCGGAAAAGGTTGAGAACCCCTGCTCTATTCTACATCAGACCCCACTCACCCATAATCCTCTCTATCTCCACTCTCCTGACACACACTGTGCTGCTTTTCTCCTAGTAGTGCCAGTCAACGGCCATGTGGACCTGAAGACCAGCCTGACTCCGCCTCTAATCACTCACACGGCTGCTACACCGATGCCCATTCCCAAGCTGCCCGTCGGAGGCGACCCCGCCGTGGGCTACAGCTCCCGCCGAGGCAGCAACGTCTCCGTTGACCCAGCCAGCTATGACAAATCCCCGGTTTGTACATTTCTAATTATTTCTACAAACATGGCGTGCATGTGACAGGTTTTTTCTCAGGATGCCAGAAATCCAGCGCTAATACTGGTGTAAGAGGATACGCACCAGGAATTAACTCTCACCCCACTGCCACCCAGCTGAGAGAGCGTCTGTGAAATCACTGTCTGTGTTCCAGTCACCATGATTGATGAAGATAAATGTGGCATACTGCTCTAACACTCTACTCTCTGCTGCTAATGCCACTCACCTCACTGAAACAAAAAAGCAAAGACGCACGTGCATCTGCCCAGATGTCAACATGCATCGATTGGTATGTTCTGATAGTCCTTTTAGGTTAGCAAGGGTCCTAACGGAGTGAAGCGACCTGGAAGTAATTACGTGTCAGCCATGATAAGAGCTGTTCGACATCACTAAAAGAAAAGGAAAGAGCTCTGCTGCTCCCTCCATCATCTCCTCTAGCCATCCCACAACTCCGTCTTCAGTTTTATTTCAAATGAAGCACCTCTCGGCCTTTCATGAAACGAGCAATTATCATGATTATGTAGATTTGAATGTCAGCTTTGCTAAATTAAGCTCAAATTTTAATCCAATCAAACTTCTGATTCATGTGGATGAGAGGAGACGAGGTGCAGAGCAAGGTTATAATAGTTCAGGATTTTTCAATAGTTTTATTTTTAACCCTTGTCGACTCAGATTGTTGCTTTTTTAAAATCTGAGAGGATTCTTTCTCCTGAGTGGGCGTGGCTTCACCTGATTCAAGAGACTTAGTCTTAACTAGTCTTAAATTTCAGAGGACAATTTGATAAAGAAGTGCCTCCATACGATTTTATCTTCCTCTAGACCGGTGATACTCGACATGTAACTCTTTTGTGATGATTTTTGGCTCTTTTATGTCTTAATTTGAAACGTTATTCCCCCAGAAAACCTTAAAAAATGGAAACTTTCACCTCAGAAATGATCCATTTCAAGCAGCATCAATCAGTTTGTTTCCCACACTTCTACAGTACACTGAGAAAAATGAATCTGGGCAAAAGTAAATTTATCCTAAGTTAATCTGTGATCTCAACAATAAAAATCCAAGTTCCTAGCTTGACATAAAGCTTGGTTTAAATACATAAATAAATCTTTTTTTAAAAGAAAACAAGACACTGTGATTTTTTTCCTAAACAAGAATAATTGAGGTAATGTAAGCCAGTCTTCCAAAGTTTATAACTAAGCCTGACTTTGTTACCTTTACTCAGTTTCATTCTGTGTTTCAAAACAAAAAAACTACATTATCCATGAATAAATGCCTCCTGTAATGCATTGTGGGTATTTCAAATGATTGATAAATGGCTTTTCTAACAATCAGGAACTGAAGACATGGCGGTGATGATACATCAGATTGGTGGGATTCAAATCTTGGGATATGTTGGCAGAACTTACCCATGATGCCCTGGGGCAGAGTGTTTCCATTTGTTTAAATGTGTTTAAATGTGGTCAGGTGAGTTTAGATGTTGAATGTTGTACAGAGATCACTGCTGGGACTCCTTTGTTCATCTCTCTGATGGTTTTTTGTTGATTTTGATGGTCAACACGTCTGTACCATGAGTGAAAGAGGACGTCCTGAAAATGAGTTTGACTGCCTGACTTATATTTGTAGTCAAAGATATAACCATTCTCTGTCATTTCAGTGATGCGGTTAAATCAAGAAGTAGTGGAAACAAATATGCAACCATTTTTAAATGTTTCTAATGAATACCATCAGTGGGAGTGATTTTAAACTTTAAAATATAAATAATCGTGTTTAAGTGCATTGAAGCACGAGTCATTTTTACAAGCTGAGTTTAATTGAAGTTACGTGTATTTCTAAGAAAACAAAAAGTTAAACAAAGATTAGTCTTGTTGAATCAACTTGAAAATGTAAGTAAATCTCACTTCCATTCTTTTGTTCTTCAACTAAAACAGAGTAGTAGTTTTTACAAAGATTAATTTCTAATCTACAAAAATGATTTATGCAAAAGTTGCCTCGGTTTTTCTAAGTAGGTTGTGCTGAAAATTTTTATCAGTGTCAGCTTTCCTCTCTTTCATCCCTTTCTTTGACCCTGTGAGGAAAACAGGATAGAGATTTTTGGATAGATCCAATGTTTAAACTGGATCACATCCCACCATGACACATGGGCAACACTTTTAAATTTCAAATTTCTTTACTGAGTTTTCATCATGTCTATCTATATAAAAGTGCAAACACAAAAGTACAAAAATACAAAAACAGGGTTGGGCAGTAA
Organism: Cheilinus undulatus; assembly: GCF_018320785.1. NCBI lineage: Eukaryota > Metazoa > Chordata > Actinopteri > Labriformes > Labridae > Cheilinus > Cheilinus undulatus. Next base: position 3,801,433 of record NC_054884.1, on the reverse strand, counting down.
TATTCCACATTGCCATAAATGACAGTAATGTGCAGAACAGGTAAGACTGTGACAGTAATACCTGATGTAGTGCAATAGCCCTTCCCACCCTGGGGGGCAACACTTTGACATTCTGACCATTTGGTGGTTCTCCTTCTCATGCCTTTTCATCTAACCCTGACTTCCTCTTGCCCACCTGGTCTTCCTTCTGCTCCAGACCAGTGCCCGAAGCGCCTCCCCCTATGCCCTGTGGAGCTCTGGCAGCGGGAGAACCAGTCGCCGGTCCAGCTGGAACAGCTTGAGCCGCGGCCCTTCGCTGAAACGGCAGAAGAGGCAGTCTGGGGAGCGAAGGTCCCTCCTCTCAGGGGACGGCGGCTCCAGCTCGGATGAAGGGGAAGGGGAAGGAGGAGGGGAAGCAGGAGGCGGGATGTTGGAGGAAGATGACGCCTCTCTAGCCAGGACAGATTCCATGTCCCAGTCGCAGAGAGGACCCCGACATCGGAGGATGGAGTCGGTGGAGACTCGGAGTTCCATGGATTTACCTCCTGATGCTCTGCTGCAGGTAGTGGTGTGACTCCATCTGTTTCTGCCCTCCACTTTAAGTGGATATCTGAGTAAAAACCACCATGCAGGTACATTTATGATGCTCCACAAAATGTGAGGTTTGCTCAGCCTGCATAGATGCTACCAGATTCTCTAAGCAGAAGACTTCAGAGTAAACACATTATTTAGTGTCACACTTTCATAACCCCGTTTCCCTGCAGCCCCTGATGAATTTTCAGGACAATATAAGATGTATTGGCTATTACAGTCTTTATCGTGACTAAACTCACAAATGTGAATTATTGACAAAGCTGCATTGTACTTGTGTCCCTTTTCCCAAAAGCAATCCATCTGCTGTTTAACTCCCCTCACTGATACTTTTACTCCGTCTGCTCATTATTCTCCAGCTGATAGTGAGTACTCGCTGGATGCTGGAAACTACAAAGTTTCATAAAGACGCCAACTGAAACAGTGGCTATGGTTGCAGTTTGTTAAAAGTACACAGCACAGACTCCAGAGTTTGGTTCTCTCTGACCAATCATTGCTCTACTGAATATGAACTCCATGATAAAAAGGCTTTACCTTGCGAAGCAGATGGATATGCCCGTTTCCGTGTTTCTCACAGGCAAATCAATCTTGCAAAGCCCCCATCTGAACAGACTGGGCCCTTTTAAAAAGTGGCAGGACCAATCAGGAGTCAGAGGCAGTACTTCCGGGCGCGGCAGAGTCGTGACGTAAGCAAGCAGTGACAAGAGGCCTATGAAATGATAGCAGAAGAGATTAGCATGGATGCTGCTAAAGCGCCAGTTTTATCAGAACTTGACGACATTTCTTCGATAAAAGAACAAAGAACAGCAGTGAGTTCTACCCCTCAACCCCACAAACTAGAAATGTTATCTGATGTTATCCAAACTCCTTTAACAAAATGTGATTGTCTCTTTCTATACTGATAGGAATCTAATAAAGTTAGCTAAATATGCTTGTCTTGGTTATCTGAGGTAATGTCATCACTTTGTACTCTCTAGTAGAAGGAGGAGAAATAATAATGTTATCCCGTTTGAGGTGAAGCAGTCGAAGTTTATATATTTCAGTATCCAAATTGCTCTAATAATCACTTTCAGCGTCTCGTTTCTATGCAAAGTCCCATTTAGATAGAACGGAGCACCCATATTTCACGCAAAGAATCATGGGGGATAGGAATAAGGTGGATAGATCAGAGCAGTGCAGCGTCACTTCCTGCTTTCCTACGTAACCACGCCCCCATTTGGGGGAAAACAGGCCCTCAGAATGATTGCTGTAGGCTAGAAAATGTCGGTAACAGCGTAATTAAAAGCCATTTTGTTGTGTTTTGTGCCTTAAATAATTAAAAGGCCATAATCTAACCCATGCTTCTCAAATGAAGAAAGTGTGTCAAAGAAAAGTTCTGTGTCTTCAGGCTGAAACTAAAGAGGAGTGGGTGAATGTTGAACCATGCTGTGTTCTTAAAGACTTTAAGCTAGCGATGGCTCTGTGACAGCAGGAACTGTAGTCTCTCCGCATTTACTGACTTATTTACTACATTTAAGTGTTAAAGCTGCGTTTGATTGTACTCGGAACTCGGATAAATCCGACCTCCGAATCGAAAAAGTGCAATAGAACAGCCCTGGAGCTCAGGACTCCGACTCGGGAATTTGGGTAGGATCCAAGCAGCCCGAGTCGGTCGGAATGATGCAGCAAAATGGCGTTGCACACCGTGAGAGTCACTTTCTTCTCAACTTTTACTTTCATGTGTCGTCTAATTTAGCATTTGTGTTACTACAGTACAGGCCTCTGCACAGCTCGCTTTGATGCCCATATAAGTTGAATGATGCATGCAGGATTCCCCTCGCTGCTGTGTTCAAGTCATACTTACAGCATATGACGCTTCTCTTTCTCTCTCTCCCTCATTTTTAAGGAATGTTTTCCCCCAGAAAGGGGCGGGGCTTGCATCTTTTGCGTGAACTACCCGGATGGATTGCTCAGGTCTATTGAAGATCCAGCAGAACATTTGGTTTTGACTTGGCCCTCATATGATCTGCCCTGTCATGTTTGCCAGTTACGAACCACAAGTCAAACTAATATTTGGGCTCCTCTGCAGAAGTTACCCAGAGGAGGATTTTCCTCCAAGTCTGAAGGTATGGCAAAGCGAATGTGGTTACCATCTGGCCCTCATATGCTTTGCCATGCCACATCTCAGCCAAAGGTGCTGGAAAAATTTGGCCGAGGAAGTTGATGCTATCAGGGTTTGCTCTTTGGCTCCATGGCGAGAAAAATTCACATTTTTTGCTAAATGAGAGACTGATGAAAACCCCACTTATACTTAAACGCACCTCAGCTTAGGAAAGGATCTTACTGTCTGAGGGAAAATCAGGTCATCAGGACAAGAACACTGTCAGATGGTTATGTTTGACTTAAAATCCAGTTTAAAGCAATGATATCCATCTTCTCCATGTGCAGCAGACGTCTATGGTGTAACTACACCCTCTCAATGTCCTGTCCTTTTTAGGTGCCATACTTGTACCGCTCAGCCAGCATGCATAGCTCCAGACCCCCCTCCCTCGGCCACTTACTGCCCCCGCAGCACCGAGACTGCAATGGGAAGGGCTCTCCGTCAGTCCTGGGCCCCACTCATGTCTCTCTGGAGGACAACACTGAAGAGGAGAATGCAGAGGAGGAAGCCAACCTGGTCAGTCTCTCTTCTGTTTGAATCAACAACTTTTTCCATCAGTGCAAATAAGATGATTTTTATAGGCTCTTACACGCAGGGGTTGTTTTAAACTTTGCAGGTTGTGCTTAATAAGGTATTTTTCTGCAATGTGGTGAAAAATCCAGCTTCATCTGAGATGTTGAATTTTTAAAGGGTGACTAAACCCCGGTGTTTCAGCTGAGGTGCATCTACCTAAGAATTTCAAAGAATGACTAAAAGGCCGGGGGGTACAGCATGCCCACTCACTCCTTCCTTTCTCGGTCTTTTTTTTTTTTTTTTTTTTTAGCATCTAATTAAGTCTTTTATACATAGTCATGAGAATTCTGGTTTCTTGTTGGCTTGGGTCCATGATTAAAAGCACTGATATCAGGATTTTCTAAAAAGGCAATGGGGGATTTGAGATTTACGTCACTGTATTTAGATAAATATAAACATTGAAGTAGAACCTCTGCATTTTTCTTGTGAAATCATCACACCCTTTCATCTATTTTTCTCCAGCCTTTTTTGATAGACTTTATTTTATTCATACAGTATGTGCAAGAAAAAAACTCATTAAAAACTTGTATATGTTTAGAATAATTGCGGCCCAAATTATGCAACAGGCAATTGTGAATACATGAATTATAAATGTACTGTGTGCTTCCTAATCCCGCCAGGGTCGTGTTGCCAGAATGTTCCGCTGGCTGGAGAAGAAACAGCCGGACTGGTGTCGACAGAGGGACACCTGGTCCCTCTACCTCTTCCCTCCAGAGTCAAGGTAATGTACAAACTTCACTCATCTCCATAACTCCACCTCTCTGCTCTGCTCTTAGTTTTGCAAGTTTGCTTTCCATAATTGTGACATTAACATATTCATGGAAGTTCTGAGTTCACAGCTGTCTGAAGGTTTGTTTTTTTTTACCTCCCCCCGTTGAAGTTGGACAAATTATAAGTGTGTTTTTAAAGTTATTTCAACTCTGAGATGGGTTCACAGGACTTTTCAGAAGGCAGTATTTTCTTATCAATGTAAAGCAAAAATCCTGTGACACAATGATCTTTCTTTACATTGAACTTGACCGGCATCCCCTAATGCTTTATGCATTTTCAGTTTTTGCCGCAGTGAGCACAGCATTTTTTGTCCTCTTATATCAGCTCATATTCCCTCCCACATTCTGCCTTCAGAAGCCCCTTTTATCTGCACATTTCTGCCATGTCAGGGGTGAGTAAGTAGGAGCAAAGGGAGGGAAGGGAGTTTCTCCTACTGAAAGAGCAGCGTGTTATCTCAGCCACGTGCAAAATACATATCCTCCCACTCTTCTTCGCCCCCATTTCCTTCCCTCCTCCTCTTCTGGGGCTTTGATCCGTGCATGTCTGCTGTCTGTTTGGGGGATGTGGCTATGGAGGCAACACCAAGCAAAACGCTGGCCCCGTTCAGCCTGCCACCACCACAACCCTGCAACATGTTAATTAAACATCAAACAAGGAGCCCCCTGCCACACATCCAAAGAGATGTTCTCCAACAACGGTGTCATGATGCACATCGCAAATGAGCAAATGAGCAGCTGGTTAAATGTAATGGTTCTCAGATACAGCATAAAAAATCAATATGAACATGCAGCTGGCAGTGCCAGAGAAAGTTCAAATTCAATGTTTTTTTCCTGTCAGATTAAGGCTCATACGACCTTTTAGTCAGGTCTGGGTAGTTGTTTAGACATAAATACTGTAAAAGAAGCAGAAAGCTAAAAAGAAGGCAAAGAAAGAGTGATAAAATCACTCTACATGGGTTTGACACAACCAATGAAAATCAGGCAACGACTCAAACCTGTGACTTTAAGACAGGAAAAGACAATAGGCAATCGGCGTCTAATCAGTCCAACCCATTCATCCATCCATGCATCCATCCATCCATGCATGCATGCATCCATCCATGCATCCATCCATCCATGCATCCATCCATCCATCCATCCATCCATCCATCTTCTTCCACTTGTCTGTGGCTATGCCGCGGTGGCAGCAGGTTGAGCAAGTCAACCCAGACCTCCTTCCCCCAGCAACACTTTCCAACTCCTGCTGGGGGATCCCGAGATGTTCCCAGACCAGACAGAGTGTATATAATCCATCCAGGGCATCCTGGGTCTTCCCTGAGGACTTCTCCCAGCCATTTGTGTCCAGAAAACCTCCAAAGGTTCATGAGTCATCCTGATCAGATGCCTGAACCATCCCAATGGCTCCTTTTGATGTGAAGGAGCTCTACTCTTAGTTCCCTCCAGATGTCTGAGCCCAGACACCCACTGGAGAAAAATAATTTCAGCCACTTGTATCCACAATCTCATTCTTTTGGTCATTACTCGGAGTTTAAGACCATAGTTAAAGGTTGGGAGGAAGATTGACCAGTAAAGCGAAAGCTTTGCCTTCCGGCTAAGCTCCCTCTTCTCCCAGAGGTCTGATCCCTGGTGTTGAAGATTGGAGCCGATGCAGAAGTGCAAAAATCTGCAGTTCCTCAAGTGTTTTTATGGGCCTTTCTCTACACAGGTGAATTTCTTTATAATCAATATGTTGTTTTTTTTTAGAGGGATGCATAATTTGGAGCCAGGCTGATATGACCGAGAGCCAGCATGTTAAACCTGGAGGCTTAAGGCCTCAGCACCACCTTTTTATCTCTCACTTATAGTTGACCAAAAGTCAGTCTGAGACAGCAACTCTAACAAGGTGACTGCCCTAAATAGGCTTCAGTAAAAAAGAGGTAACAATCCACCAAAAAGACTAGAAAGAAATGGCCTTGTCTAGAAAGATCTTCAACATTATTTTCAGATATTGTTTAATATTTTACAGTCTTAAAAGTATAACTGTCTGGGAGCCAAGACATGGAGAAGTGCGATTCGTCACTCCAGAGAAGGCGTCTCCACTGCTCTAGAGTCCCATGGCCACGTTCTTTACACCACTGCATCCCACGCTTTGCATTGAACTTAGTGATGTGTGTCTTGGATGCAGCTGCTCGGCCATGGAAACCCATTCCATGAAGCTCTCTACACACTGTTCTCGAGCTAATCTGAAGGCCACATGAAGTTTGGAGGTCTGTAGCCATTGACTCTGCAGAAATTTGGTGACCTCTGTACACTTTGCACCTCAGCATCCGCTGACCCCGCTCTGTCATTTTACGTGGTCTACCACTTGGTGGCTGAGCTGCTGTTGTTCCTGATCACTTTCACTTTCTTATAATCCCACTGACAGTTGACTGTGGAATATTTAGGAGCCAGGAAATTTCACCACTGGACTTGTTGCACAGGTGGCATCCTATCACAGTACCACGCTGGAATTCACTGAGCTCCTGAGAGCGAGCCATTCTTTCACACGTTTGTAGAAACAGTCTGTATGCCTAGGTGATGATTTTATACACCTGTGGACATGGAAGTGATTGGAACACCTGATTTACATTATTTGGATGGGTGAGTGAATACTTTTGGAAATATAGAGTATATAATCTATTCTAGCAGGATAAGCTTTTTGTAGTCTTTTATTGTCAGAATATCAAGAAAAACTGAAGGATCTGGGCTCAAACTCTACTTCTAGCTGGCTTTCAGTCCCAGCAGGAGGGAGCCGTTGAGAGTGACACTGAGGACACAGGCTCAGTGTGGTGCCTTTTCTTGGCCTTGAACCAACGTGGTTGCCTGCCTGTGCTCGAAATCACATCAAGAGAACAGAAGCGGAGTGGGAGGCTGGAGTCAAGCAGCTTTCACATGTACTAGCTTTCACCTCAACCTGTCTTTGTGTTCTCTGTTATCCTGCTGCACATTACTGCAGGGGGAGCTGAAATGAGTGCAGCAGTGGGGCCGGCTCTAAAAGCAAACTGCGACGCTGTCACTGCCATTAGATGTGTCAGCTGCATGAAGGGGTTGTATTTAAACAGCAGTGCATGAACATATGAACTGGTTTGTTTGTAGCTTTCTTAAAGGAGTAGGAAGGATTTTCATGCTGAAATGTCTAAATGAATTAAGGCATGCAGTGATGGACCAGGATTTAAAACGGCTCAGGCATTTGCATCAGAGTGGTCCAGCTTTCAAAACAACAATCCAACTGTCAGTGATGTTGATTATTTTTCACAGATTTGCAAACATTTCTAAAATTCAGTTTTCACTTTGTCAGGATGGAGCACTGAGTGTAGATTAATGAGAATAAAAATGAATTTAAATGACTGTAGCATCAGGCTGCAACATAACAAAACAGATAAAAAGTAAATACTTTCTGAATACAATCACTTTCACTTTCAGAAGATCTTCTTTTTTGCATTAATATGTATGCTTAAGAGGTCTAGTGTTTCCCAACCATTTTTCCTTGGACCCCCCCTCTACATGTAGCTAACAAAAGTGGGGCCCCCCTAGGACCCAAGAGAGAAGAAAAAGTGACACACTGCAAACAAAAATCAACATAGATTTTAACAGTTTCAAGGATCAAACCCTAAAAAGGCCTATTTGTGCTTTTCCTATCAAAACAGCTTTGTATACCTAATAAATGCTTTATCATTGTTTGAGTCAATATTTGCAAATCTAAATTTGGCAGTCTCAGAGCAGACAAAGACTTGTGCCCCCCCTCAGATCTTTGTTGTCCCCTCTGGGGGGTCCCGGGCCCCAGGTAGGGAACCAGTGGTGTAATGCGTGCCCTATGTATGCAGTTGTTCAAACCTGGCCTGTGGCGCTTTGTGTCCTCCAGTATCAATAAAGGCATAAAAAGCCCAAAAATAAATCTAAAAACAAAGAAGTGTACTTACTGGACATACAGGTGCACCGATAACAGAGTGGTGCAGGAATGAGTCCTGTGTAATAGTCACTAGCACTTTTCCACGACTGTGCCAGGCTATTTTAGCTATATGTTTAAAACTTTTTTCCCCTTTTTGATACTTCAATACAATTTTCACCACTCTCTTTTCTTTTTTCCCCTTTAAACCATTTTCCTGTATGTTTCATCCCCTTTGTGCCATTCATTAATCCATTTTTGCAGCGTTTATTGTGTTTTTGCCACCTTGTAACCTATTTTCATTACTTTTTTGCACTTTTTTTGTTAATTTTAACCCATCTTTGAGACTTTTTTCTCCCCTTTTTCTTCTTTTACCAATTTTTGCCACATTTATCCTGTTTTACCACTTTTCCTGCCATTTTTTGTCCCTTTGTGCCACACTTTTGCCACTTTTTTTAACCACTCTCTAACCCCTTTTCAACCCCTGTATCCGTCAAGTTTTACAACATTTCTGACAACTTTGACCCTTTTTTAAAAATATATATATCACTAATGGCTGGCAAGTCAATTTCTATAAAGAACGATCAAATGTTAAGTCATTCTAAAACTATTTCTACATTAATCGTTTTTGGGGTGGATTTAACAACTGCAGACATTTAAAGCTAACATCTTCTTTTACTCCTTTTCTGAATTTTATGATCTTCTTGGGGCCAGACAGGAAGCTTTGGGCGGCCTGATATGGCCCCTGGGCCTCCAGTTGATGATCAGTGAAGTCATGTGAAGTCATTTGAAGTCATGTACGAACTCCTCTATCTATTATATACTAGTATAACATAGGAGTAGTCATTTTTCAAATTCATATTAAAGTATAAAATGTAAAAGTGTAGCTTTAAGATATTGGCAGCATGCATAAAAGCCCAGCAGACATCTTTATTTTTTTGTAAAAATGTTTAGAGGGGAACCAAAGGAAGAGCAATGCAACTTTTGTTCTGGCTTTAAAAATAACTGCCCCAGGTTTAAATTGTGCAAAAAACAGAAGGAAAAAAATTCTGCTTCCACTTGATTTAAATTCAGGCCAAGAAATATTGGACAGGATGCATTCTGGGTATGGTTAATCTGCTTTACACGGTGGTTTTAACTCCTGTCTCATGACTGTTAGTCATTCTCAGAGTGATTCTTCTCTCGTTTGTGACTTTAGAAATAAACCGTTCAGTCATCGTAAAAGTGAGCACTCCCATAATTCCTCACTACCCTCAACATCGTCTTTTATTCTTGTTTTGATTGGGAGCCCCCTGGTGGCAAACTGAACACACTGTGTGGTTAAGGGTGTCCATATGGTTTAGAACATAATTAGACGGATTCAAGAATAGAACAGAACCACAGCTGTGAGGGCCATTCAGAAGTACTGTAAAGAGTGGAGTTAATGACGTGCAGCATGCTCATTTTCAAACTTTATCTGTTTCTCCTTTAAGTGGCAAATGGTATAACTTAAAAGGGGATCAGCCTTTAGCTGAATAATCATTATACGTTTTGGCATCTGTCAGCTCTTTCCTGGAAAGAAATTATCCGTAAACAGGAGCAGAAGGCACTAGTTTCCTTGGAATGCACAAAGAAAAGCTCAGTAATTAGATGACGCGGCTCGTACCGTCTCCTGTCATACTACACACGTGTAGGTCACGGAATAGCCTGAGCACCACAGAGAAAAACAGATCCTAGCAAGCATGTCACTTCTTCTCCCGTATGATTAAAGTAACAAGTGACAGGGAGTCCAGGAAGGATATCCAAAGAATAAAAACAACAGCATAAGTGTAATATAAGCAGCGTAAAACACGAGTGTGCCAGCTGCAGTATGTTTAAGTTCAGCGTAGCCTAGTTTGAACTAAAGTTCCAACATATTTGGAATACAGACTTTATGCACGACTAATATGTAACGTTATGATACTACCAACTAAGCTTGAGTTATAACTCACGCCTTACACCTCCTAGACCAGTGGTTCTCAACTGATCCGGCATCAGGCGCCGCCACAGCCTCCTAATGAGAAATCCCGACCCAAACTTTCAAAAGTGTTCAAATTATTTCTTAAAAATGTTGCCTAAATAGAACCAAACATGTTAGAGAGGGCAAAAACATTTCAACAGTGTACATCATTACAGAAGGACCTGCATGCATTTGATTTTACTCCTTTTTTTCCAAGACAGCATGTACATTTGGTCATTTCTTGCAGAAAATCTGAGTTATCTTTGGAAAACCAACTTTCTCTCCGGAACAACTGATAGATACATTTAAATCTGTTGTAAAGGACCAAAATTTGCTAACTAGGGAGTTTCTCTAAAGAAATTCTAAAGCGGACTTCTACTTTGAAAAGCACAAACCGGAAATGTTTCTTGTACTGTGTTTATCTTTACCTGCAACATTTTGAGCCGTGTGGAAACAGAAAGCTTCAAAAAGAGTAGAAGTTTAGGTAATAACTTAGACACAGTTTTTTTTTTTTTTTTTTTTTTTTTTTTTTTTTAAGATTTATTTTTGGGCCTTTTCTTTCCTTCATTAGACAGAGGAAGGACAGTGGATAGACTGGGAAACAGGGAAGAGAGTGGGGAGAGACATGCGGTGAAGGGCCACAGTCGGACCCTCATACATGGGTAGCGCCTGAAACAACTCAACCATCTGCGCCCCAACTTAGACACATTTTAGCTGGTGGCCTTCATCTGGTTCATCAAGAAAGAGATTTCAAACATATTCTACCAACGTGGATGTAAATATTTGTTACAACAAGGTAAATATGGCTCTGTATTTATCATTTTCCTGTCTAGATGGACTGATAACCGCTCGTGGTGCAAATAAAAAATAGAAGAGACCTCAAACCTTAAATTCTCCGTGCGTGAGTTGGCAGCCTCTCTGAGATGCAGCACTAACACTGGCTGCAAGTCTGAAACAGCGGTTTCTGCATAGCAGAGGTGTCAAGTAACTAAGTAAAAATACTTCGTTACCTTACTGAAGTAGAAATTTTGGGTATCTATACTTTACAGGAGTAATTATTTTTCAGCCAACTTTTTACTTCTACTCCTTACATTTTCACTCAATTATCTGTACTTTCTACTCCTTATATTTTAAAAATAGCCTTGTTACTGCTATTTCATTTCAGCTTGTTTTCATTCCAGCTTGTCAGCGTTCAAAAAAACAAATAAAAAACCCCACAAACCTATCCAGATAAATTGCGCCATCCAGATAGAGTGAAATTGATGGTGGTTGGATGAGAAGTATAAACATGATACCATTCTGACACCCTGTTGGTTTGTACATGATCCATCACACCTGCACACATGACACAAATCACGACACACTCCAGCAAGGAAGTAGCAGACGTATGTAGCCTAGTACGAAGATGTCTGTGGCAGAGACTCAAGAGAACTCCAGCGAAATGTCCCAAACCAATCACCAGCGAGGAGGTTGGTAGTACACATATATGGTTCTTGAATGTATTGTACTAAAATGCGTTCATTTTCAATGGGCATAAATGCGGCTGAAACAGGTGCATCCTAAATTTTTTCAACATAAACATTTTAATATAACATTATAGTCATTATGGCCTTTAGAAAAATGTTTTTTTGGGGAGGTGGGTAGTGCACTATAGGCCCCTGTGGTGCGGCCTAAGCTTTTGTCCTTAATGGCATTTTTTCCCCCTTACATTACTTTCACTTTTATACTTTAAGTAGTTTTGAAACCAGAACTTTTACACTTTTACTTGAGTAAAAAGCTCAAGTTGATACTTCAACTCATACAGAAGTCTTTTTAAGCCCTAGTATCTATACTTCTACCTGAGGAATGAATGTGAACACTTTTGACACCTCTGCTGCATAGGAACGGCGAGGAGCGCTGCGGAACTGTGACATCACAGCGCCAGCACGGACCAAAACATGGCATCCTCCTGGTGGTTTATAAACTCAAATTACTCAATATGCAGATATCTAGTGAGTTTTTTAGTTCAATATAAATATGAGCGATACAAATATCTGTCCAACAAGGTGAACTTGTCTGATCATGCAGGGTTCCTTCAAAGGTTAGCGTTAGGCAAGTGAACCCTGTAGCAGGGCTATTCAATTGCAAATTCAATCGGGCCAAATTTAGAAATAAAGAAATGTAGCCGGGCCAGACTTGTTCGGCACCCAGTAAGCAGCTGGTAATGTCAAATTCGGACCAATACAGATCAATTTGATGAAAAATTTGCACTTTTTATTCATAGTCTCCCTTTTAGATTTGGCAAAATGACAAAAGCACATCAAAAATTACATGAAACACAACAACAGAGCTGTATGTGAGCATAACCTGAGGTAGTAGTAATGGTTTTTTCACTTGAATAAAAATAAAATAAATAGAATGAAAAAATGAAATGAAATTCTGTAAATAATCTTACATCTTACCTTGGGGCTACTTCTGTCAGCATTGCTAGCCACACTTCAAATCAACGCAGTGCATTGTAGGTAGACTGTTGCTAGGCTACGTGTTGCATTCACGGTCTGAAATACTGTGGGAATTTATAAAAACTTGCGCAACAGTTTGCCCTCTGCATCTCTGGCATGACCACAGGCTGGGCCACTTTGGGGTTGCTTCTGGGCCACTAATTGAATAGGCCTGCGCTGTAGGTTAGGGTTAGGAACAGAGATTGTGAGCAAGGCCTCCAACCTTTTTTTTGTAGTAGAAGTCTTTGCATTTAACCATCATAACACTCAGCTGCTATATCAAAAAACACATTAGATATTTTGAGAAAGCATTCAGGGCTTTAGCTCTTTGAGCCTTGCTCCACCTGCGTTTGGAACCCAACTAACCCAGCTCAACGTAGGGTTCAGGGTGGACTTTACACCACACATTAGGACAGACCTTACAGAGCTGGTTCAACAGCCTCAGATTCTCAGCTGTTACTCTTTGAATATTTGAGAGTACTCACTTGGAAATATTTCAATGCTGATTTCAATAAACATTCAGATGAATCATACAAAGTCACTTTCCAGTGAATACTATATGATTTAAAAGCTAAAAACACTTGTCAAGATCTTTGCGTATCAACCCCCATGCGATACGCCGTCTGCGACTTTTTCCAGACCCAGGTCTGACTAAGGGTGATGTTTTTCCTTATGTCTGAACATGCAGTGACAGGTTTCCCCTCAGGTTTTGATGTGTTTGCAGCCATTTGAACTTAACTTTAAAACTCCTAGAAGCACTCAAAGCAGAGTGGAGAGTTGGCACCGGAGACGTGTGGTCGCTTTTTGCCCTCTTTTCCTCCTCTAATGCCTCAGTAGGAAGAGAGAGCACCCAAACATTTGGCTTTACATCTCTGACATGCAGAAATCAAGAAGCTTTAGCACATCCAGTCTTCAAACTGAATGCATAATAATCATCAGTGCATTGTGATGACATACACATACATCCAGATTCAGCAATGCTCAGCAAGTGTTGACACATTGCTCGCTCCCCTGCCAAACAAAGCTGAGAATCCAGATCTGAGCCTAACAATATTGTCCCCTGCTGTACACAGATATGAGCAAACAGAGCGGATTTGATGCATGGTTAAATCCTTGCTGGAGATGCACAACAAGGGTTCCTTCTTTCTTTATCTCTGTTGTCACAAGCTGAAAGCCTTGGGAATCATTTCATATTCTGTAATAAAAGTCGGGCATAATTAACGACCCCTAATTCTACATTGGTTCATTAGAGATTTACTGTGAGTGCGACAAGCTCTCTCAATGTTAATTGAATGCAGTGTTTTATTACCTGTAAACTGTGCTGAGTGTTTCAGTAATTGTCCTTGTACAGAGTGTAATTTTTTTTTTGTCATGTTATACATAATACACAAAAATGGGTTCTGAATTGCCTTTGTGCTTGCTGCTTCTAAAGGCTATATATTCCTGCGAGGTTTTAAGGACAAAAATATGAATCATGAAATATGAAGCAATATGCTGTGCTCCATTTTTAAACAAAACATGGCAGTCATGGTAGTTGTTTTTCTGTTCTGAGAACTTAAACAACATGTTAGTGAAAACTTTAAACAGTTGTATGTTAAACTAGAAAAGCACTCAGAGAGCACAGACCTCCACCTTTAGCCCTATCTCCCAAGAGTAAAGAATCCTTTAAAAAATTCCTGGATCCGTACCCATGTGCCCCCCACCATGGCATTCGACGATTACTCCCTCCCCGGTGGGGTAGAAACACAGGGAGGCAAAGCATTGGCTTCGCTACGGGTGGACTGTCATGGTGGAAGCATTGCCTGCTGATGCACTGAGAGGCTCACCCATGGTCTCACCAGACGACTGAAAGTCATGGCAGAGGGTGAATATTCCTCTATTCCTCCCAGCATTGTGAGTGTTCTCGCTACAATTCGCTGTTTTTCTCTCTGTTACGCTCCGGCTCATCTCCTCGACCGGGCGTGTGTCTTTCAAACTCTATAAACTCCAAAACTTTGAATAGAAACGCACCAAAAATGCTGCTGGGATTGAAGTTACTCATGTCTGCCATCTCCTGGTGTAAAGTGGTAACAGAGCAGACCTCCGCCATTAGACCTATCTCCCAATAGTACAGAATCCTTTAAAAAGTTCCTGGATCCAGACGGTGATCCGGATCAGTCTCAAAATCTAATCAGTTCTTCCTTACGCCATTTCTGACATTTCCTGAAAATTTCATCAAAATCCGTCCATGACTTTTTGAGTTATGTTGCTAACAAACAAACCCACCCGATCACATAACCTCCTTGGCAGAGGTAATAAGACCTGTATGATTAGTTGAATGGTTTTGTTAAAACCCAGCTCCAAAATAGTTGGGACACTGTGTAAAATGTAAATAAACCCACCTAGTTCAGCCACCTATCTCAGATGTGTGGCATCCCCCCTTCTTTTAACAGTCTGTAAATGTCTGGGAAGTGATGAGACCAGCTGATGGAGTCTTGGGTGAGGGATGTTGTCCCGTTCTTGTCCTGTGTTGGACTCTAGCTGCTCAACAGTCCTGGGTCTTCTTTGGCCTTTTTTTTCCTTTTCTGATGCTCCAAACGTTTTCTATTGGTAAAAGGCCTGGACTGCAGGTAGGCCGAAATCAGCATGAAGCCATGCTGTTGTGATGGATGTGGTATGTGGAATATGAAACAGTCAAGGCTTTCCCTGAAAGATGTAGTCTGGATGGGATCATATGTTGCTCTAAAACCTCTCTCTGCTTTCAGCATTGATAGTTCCTTTCCCCACACCATAGGCACTAATGCAACCCCATACCATCAAAGGTGCAGGCCTTAGAGCTGTGCCAGGAGAACATACTGGATGGTCCCTCTCCTCTTTAGTGCACAGGACACGGCGTCTGTGGTTTAATCTGACCACAGAACAGTTTTCCACTTTGCCTCAGTCCATGTAAAATGAGAAGACGGCAGTATTTCAGGATCGTGGTCACATACAGCTTCGTCTTTGCTTGATACAGCTTTAACCTTGCATTTGTGGATGGCACGACCAACTGAGTTGACAGATGATGATTTCCGGAAGCATTCCTGAGCCCATGCAGTGATTTCCAGGACAGGATCATAACCTGTTATTAATGTGGGACAGCTTGAGGGCCTAAAGATCACAAGCATACTGTAGATGGTAGGATATTCAAAGTGTTGGTGATTTTACAAGGAGCACTCTTCTGAAATTTGTCCACATTTTTTACAAGTAGATTTCATAGATTGGTGAACCACTGCCAATCTTTACTTCTGAGAGACTCTGCCCTTTTAAAATGCTCCTTTTATACCCAGACATGTCACTTGCTGGGTTTCCATCACAGTGTTTTTTTTTTTTTTTTTTTTTTTTTTTAAATAAAAGCAATATTTCTTACAGTACAATAACTCTTTGAATGTGTTTCCAGTGAAGGGAGTTTTGGGCATGAGCCTTATAATTCTTGTAAAATCTCATCTCGCGTGATTCTGCTGATAGGAAGCTGGACGCTAAAACCTGTTGAATGTTGGTACTATTAACATTACATCTATTGCGGTTGCCATGACAATTTTGAACAAAAGACAAAGGCAACGGATGATAGTTCAAAGGCAGTGTCCATGTGTATGGCAAAAGCCACATATAAGGGTGTAAGTGTGATGTTAAGAAAAGTCTCGTCTCCTCTTCTGTCCACACGTGCTTCACCATGTTGTCTCAGAGTGAACTGGTCATGTGACACCGTACGTTACGTCCTGTGACTTGTAAATGCGTAAAAAGTGTTTCCATTGCACTGCGATATATTATATATTATATAATATAATATATATTATATATTTCTCGTAATGAGCCGATTCTATGGCTTTAAATGGTAATTAGCTGTCTGACTCCGCCCCTGACCACGCCCCTCTTAGGAAATGGATGTGGCTCTCCTGATGTTACACACTTTTATCAAAGTTAAGGATTTGTCATCAGGGTAACCCACTGAGCTATCCAGCCTCTCAGCTGGTAGCTGAGAGGATCAGTAGAGGAGGGCAGAACTTTCCTCCAAGTGGGGGAGGGCCAACCAAGCCTAGGGGCGGGTGCTTACTCCTCATCTGAGGTCACAAGGGTCAAATCTGAGAACGGCTTGTTTCAGCACATATTTCCTGAAAGGTGGAGTAAGAGAGGGGATTGTGGACAGGCCAGAGACACATATTTGTGTTAGAAAAGCCTGAAAATGTGATTTTTGCATAATATGTGACCTTTTATACCTTACTTTCCCAACTATTTGTCGCCCTGTCCCTACTTTTTTGAGACGTGTTGCTGCTACCAAATTCAAAGTGGGCTGATATTTTTCATGAATTAAAAAAATATCTTACAGTTTATGTTCTGTTGTGATTAAAATATGGGTTTATGAGATTTGACGATGATTGACTTCTGTTTTTATCTACATTTAAAGAGTGTCCAATGTTTTTTGGAATTGTGGTTGTATTTCTCTCTTAATTCTTTACTATTTTAGTTTCTTCTTTGTCGACATTGTTTCAGACGTTATAAATCCCTGAATACTGGACTACTACTTCCTCAGTTATATCTTATTGCTAACAGCTGATGTTTTTCCAAAGGGCTGCTCTGAAGCCTGTGCTAAACATGTTCACATGTTACAAAAAAGGTTTTGATCTCAGTCTTTAGCTCCTCATGTCAAAAATGAACTGCATGGAGCTCGTCCAACAGGTTCAGACCGATTCTGATGTCAAAATTCTGTTTATATTGTTTCAGGTTTCGGATCCTGTGCAATAAGATCATCACCCACAAGATGTTTGACCACGTTGTACTGGTCATCATTTTCCTCAACTGCATCACTATCGCCATGGAGAGGCCTCGCATCGACCCCAGCAGTGCTGTGAGTATAAAACATTGTCCACTACATAAATCTGGAACCATGAAGTCTTAATGACCAGAGATAAGTGCTAAATATAGAACAAGAAATGAATTCTGGAGTCAAAATGAACCTGTAGCAAATATAAACGGGATTTCTGTTGAAAGAAGTCTCCAGCAGCTCTGCACAAAGGACAGGGAAGTGCTCCAGCTTGACTGTGAGCCAGTGTTTTGTAAAGTGTGCCATACTGTATATACTGCACTGCATCATCAACACCTTCACCTCCTTTTTAATGTACCATCTCTTTAAATAGAGAGGGGCTGACTGAATACACTGCAGGCACAGACAGACACACACTTTCCCTCGTCCCAGTCCTTACAATAGCAGCAGAACATTGCCCAGTCGCTGCATGCATTAACACAATAATTATCACTGTTTGATTCTTTTTCTCACTGAGCGAGGCGTCTGTAGATGAGCCTAATTGTGGTTCGGCTTCGCTGGAACGCTCCGTTCTGCTTGTTTTGCGGCTGAAACACGGAGAAGACGGCACCGTTGTAATTGATTCAATTATCTGCGGGCTGGCGTACGTGGCTAATGTCCAGGAAAGGAGATGTTTAACAATCGGAGGCTGCCCCACAGGCTGCCTCATTTAATCACAGATCATAGATGGGATGATTTCTCACCTCTGCACACGGACACAATCACATATTTCTGTGCATAGATTTATCTGCTGTGGTTGCCACATCCATTGTGCACCCTGAGACCATTACTTAGCTCAGATGGTGAGACGTGACACAGCAATCAGGCCAAAAGAGGAGGATGATCCGTCACTACAGCTCTGAGCTGTGATGCTTGCTGCTGCAGCTCTCCTTTGCCCGGGTGGTCATCGTACGATGCTCTGTGTTTGTCTGTGTGGGCTGTTTTGAATTAATGAAGAGGTCTGTGAATCGATTTCCACTTGCTGATTCTGTTTTGGCTGTGTATAACAACCAAACATGTATAATTTATCACTCTGCTGCTACTCTTTTGAAATATCTGCTCAGCTTCAGCCATGGCGCCAGCTTGACTAGAGGAATATGTTATACCCCTGGATAGAAGATTAAATGTTTTTGTCAGTCACATTTTAGTGTGTAATGTCCTTTTATAATCAGTTTATTATAATGGAAGTGATGTCACACTCTGACTATGTAGTTTTCAGCCCCTTGCTGTTTTGATTTGGTGCTGCTGGTTGCCTAGTAACCGTCTCCCTGTTGCTCAATAGACATGATTTAGGATGATTATACCACCCATTATGAATATTACTCCTAATTGATCTTGGGGACAATACCTCATCGTTGAGAGCTTAAACTGCATTATATCAGCATCAAAATATAAAACCTAATCCATCTAACTTATCTTCACCCACATCATCGACTCCAGACACATAAATACAGAGACGGGCCGATACACAGTGGACTGTGATTAAAGCTTTCCAGGAAGTCTGGGTTGACCCTTGTTTTCTTTACTGGATACCAGATCACCACTCTCTAGCCTCATAGCAAACCCATGTTAGACTTAGTTGTCCACAAGTCCATTTCTGAAAAAGATGTGCCTATAGATGATTTGTATATCACAAGAAAAACATGAAAAAACAGTGAAAGAATCCTGCCCTGGCATAATCAAAGATGTGTGGAGCAGATAACAGGGGCAGTGATGTCCAGATGATGCTGTGATCCTTGGAGAGACTGCAGATGTCCTTGAGTGAGGAGGCTGAAGTGTTGGGAATTCACATCTCCAGAACAAAGATCTGGGCGCTTGAGGAAGCTGCCATCAGACCTGTGTCTGTTAAATGTGAGAGTTTAGGAGCAGTTCATCTACCTTGGCAGCAAAATCCATCGATCCATCAAGCTGACTGCAAGGATGACACCAACCGCAGACTTGGACATGGGATGATGGGTTCACTGAGCAAGACAGTGTGGCGGTCCTGGTATCTAAGCTTGCAGTCAGGAGTCAGGGTCTTTCAGTCCTTGGTCCTCCGGTCTTTCTATACCCTTGTGATGCCTGGATGCTGACTGATGACACTGGCTAGTCTCCTTTGCAGCACTTCTCTTTGATGCATCTTTGGGTATCGTTGGAGAGAGTGCGTACGTAGTGGAGCGGTCAGCTAGGAGGACACCTGGAGAGATGGGGCACAGGCCTGGACGATGGCCATCAGGAGGCCAGAGCGGTAGGACCAAGGCTGATATGGCAAAGACCTGAACCGGCAAATGCTCCCATACCTGCCTGACCTAATGGCTGTTAACCAAATTGATACCGGATGTCTTGCTCCTTCTTGACTCTGATTGGTCGTTTGTAAAGAAGTGAAATTAACTTCACAGCAACAGCTGACACTGGTGTTTTTGTGCTCAGGACACTAAACACTAAAAAAAATGTGCTGCATTATTATTGTATAGAAAATTAGAGCTGCTAGTGAAAAAAGAGCCTTCCACGGTCAAAGACCTGATACCAGAGGTCATCAAGAACATTTGCACAAGGGCCAGATTTAGTCCTGACCGAGACTCTGGAGGCCGAACTCATAAATAAACTAAATTAAATAAATATTTTTGCTCTGATTAACATATTATTGTAGTAGTATTTGTATTTGTCGTAATGCAGGACATTTTTAGGCACCAGAGACATTTATCCCTGTTATCTATAATGCAGCAGACCACAAGGAGACAGGCCTGTCCACACAACTGGCTGGGCCCCTGAAAATCCCAGAGAATGGACCCTCCTCAATTGGGATTCAGCACCAATATTAACTTGTTTTCGACACTTTTTAACGCCTTATCACCACTTAATTTGGCCATTTCTTCAACATTTTTGCCACTCTAAACCCATTATTGAAAATATTTACTTCTTTTCCCATTTCTTTAACCTCTTTTTCCAACTTTCCTGCTAAATATTGCCCCTGTGTGCCGCTCTTTAACCTCTATTCGCTACCTTGCCAGGCTATGTTTGCATACTTTTTTTTGCCACTTTTAACCCATTTTGATACTTTTAACCCCTTTTTGCCTCTTTAACCCAATTTTTGCCATGTTTTAACCCATTTTAAACCACTTTTCCTGCATGTTTTATCCCCTTTATACCACTCGTATCCATTTATGCCACTTTTTATCTGCTTTCCACAACTTTTTTTGCACTATTTTTGCCACTTTTAACCCATTTTGATACTTTTAACCCCTTTATGCCTCTTTAACCCTTTTTAAACCACTTTTTTTGCAACTTTGATACTTTTTGCCCCTTTTTGCCTCTTTAACCCAATTTTTGCCATGCTTTAACCCATTTTAAACCACTTTTCCTGCATGTTTCATCCCCTTTGTGCCCCTTTTGTACCTATTTTTGGCACTTTTTAACCCCTTTTCATGATGTTTTTTTTGCACCATTTGTGACACTTTGAATCAGTTTTGAAATTTTTTTGCACTTTCTTCCTCTTTTACAAATGTTTGCCCCATTTAACCTTTATCCAACAATTCTCCTTCCATTTTTTTGTCCCCTTGTGTCATCCACAGTCCATTTTGACACTTATCACCCATATTTGACACTCTCTAACCCCTTTTCACCACTTTATCGGACCATTTTTGCACCTTCTAGTCTTAACCTGTTAAAAAAAAAAATTACTAATAATGGCTGACGAGTGAATTCCTGTAAAAACAGATAAAATGTTAAGCCATTGTAAAACAATTTCAATATTATATATAAATATTTATTTATTTATTTATTTATTTATTTATTTTAGGTGGATTTAACAGCTTCAGACATTTTCTTCTTCACTTCTTTTTACGCTTTATGAATCGAATGATCTTCTGGGGCTGGAGAGGAAGCTTAGGGGGCCTGATATGGCCCTCGGGCCACCAGTTGATGATCAGTATTCTAAAGTAACTATTGTAATTCTCTGAGACTGGGGGTTAACTTTGATGCCACTGGGAGTGGTCCATTGAAGAGGAGTGATGAGATAAAACTAAAATATTTTTTAAAATGAACTAAAATATCACATGAAATGGCCCTGACTGTGCCTTAGTGTTTGTTCTGAAGGTAGTTTATATTTGCCTGCAGTACTGTGACTAGTCTGCCATGGCTAAAAGTGGCTCTTTGTTGACTGGAGCTGTGTTGTGATTATTATTCTGTGATTATGATATAACATATAATGTGATAATATTATTATTGTGATTATTCTCAGAGCTAAATAAAGGAAACTGCTGTGATTACAGTGATTCTGTAGAAGACATATGGCAGGAATGTCCACATTTCCCTCCTCTATCCCTCTCTACTTGTTCTGTCCTCTCTCATTGACTGTAAGCACAAAGAAAATGCAATTATAAAGCTGCTGTCAGGAATGGCATTGCTAAACCTGGACAAAGCTAGCATTCCAGTGACGTCATGTCTGACATTCCCATGCACATATATGCCTTATATATTTATATACACTTCACGAGTGTGACTTTATGTTCCTCTGAGCATGGATGATGTGAGCTGCAGGCCGTGGGAAAGGCAGCCATCCAACCGCTCACATGCAGTCAGAAAACACACACAAACACGAGGACGCAGAAGTCAGCGGAGGGACGCGGTTGTGTCTCCTCAGACGAAGGGGAAGTAGGGTAAATAAGCAGTCTGTGAAGGGATCTTATTCCTGCTGGATTGCTTGTTTTCTCTCATAGCCTTTGTTTAGCTCAGTAAATATTCTCCTGACTACTTCTGCATGCACACACACCGCCGAGCCTGAGGCTACAGGAAGTCATGGAGTAAAGTAATGTGAGGAGATCTAAAAGCTTTATTCTAATGGTGTTTGGCTGTGTGGGGCTGCATGGGTACTTTCAAAACAAAAGAAAGAGCTTTGTGTCAGAATTCACTGTTTGTTTGTGATGACAGAAATAACTGGCGTGATGTAATTTTCTTGTTTAATTTGAAAAAGACTTTTAAAAACCCTGAAATGGTGAATCGTGTCACTGAGCGCTCTACAGGTGTAGTAATGTCGCTCGTTCCCAGGGTGATTCTGTTTTTCAATGTTAAAAGGAAACACCACATTTTTAGGCCTGCAGACAGAGATGTTGTGTTTGAATATTTCCTGTTCAGAGCTAATAAATAGTCAACTATGTAACTGCCTGCCAGCCATCATTAGTGAGTACGACAGGAAAATAGCTACCTCATATATTATTCAGCTGTACACCAGATCAATGTTAGTAGCAGACAGAGAAGTTGAAACCATGTGTAGCCAGTGGTCCGTACATCTGACTGGCTCTTTTTCTTCTTTCCTGCAGGAGCGGATCTTCCTGACATTGTCGAACTACATCTTCACAGCGATCTTTGTGGCTGAGATGACTATTAAGGTAAGACACGGTCGATGCTGTACCCACAACTGAGGATTTTAGCAGCTCTAAATTCATCTGCAGCAATGCTTCATTTTTACACAATCAACCTGAACCCAGAAAGGAAGCAGCCTAATTACAAATTAAAACAGATATGATATATTTAGGACAGTGATAAAAACTGTATTTTGTATTTGCTTGGGTTATCTTATCTTTCGAATATTATATAAGATAAGAACACTACATAGGACATCAGGAAGAGGGCAACTACTTTCTCACAGCACTGTGCATCTGCCTGATTCCTGAGTAATCGGCCATCACCGTAAATAAAAGGAAAACTGAGTAGAGACAGAAGAAGAGGAGAGAAATGTGAGAAGGAGAATGAGGGACTGACACTGAACACACACCACACGGGCACACACACACACACACTCCCACAGCTGTGTCATAATAGCATGGAAGATTGTCTAGCCAGTATTAAAACGGACTTGAATGGAGGTCTATGCAGGCGGGAGCAGGAGCGTGCGGAGGCAGAGGTGGGGAAAGTTCATCGGTGTCACTTATTGAAAACCTTTCTCTCTATTTTTGGAGCTGCTGAGATTGGCCAGCACACAAACATGGGGCCTGCAAGCACATAGACACTAAACTATTAGTGTATTCAGTACCTATATTAAATTTTAACCCCTTGGATGTTTTACCCTTTTTAATCCATCGTGGTGAATATGATCAGGAATTTTTGACTAAAATGATTACAAAAAACCTCTTCAATGTCAAAGTGAAAACAGGTTTCTACAAAGTAATGTCAATTAATTAAAAATATGTAACGTAAAAAAGTGACTATATGTATTCAATGCCTTTAAAGTGACTGACCTAACTCAACAGAGGTCCAACCTATTGGTGCTAGTAGTCTCACAGTTAGTGAAATGGGGATCACCTGAGTGCAGTGAATGTGTCTCAGTGATTTTAATATAAAGATACCTGTGTCTGGAAGGTTCAGTCTCTGGTGAATCAGTATTCCTGGCTACCATTACATCATGAAGACAAAACACTCCAAGCACATTTCCAAAGCTCTGAACATCCCCCAGACTTCAGTTAAATCCATCAACAAGAAAAGAAGGAATATGTCACATGTGTAAATCTGCCTGGATCAGACCGTCCTCACAAACTGAGTGAGCGTGCAAGAAGGAGACTAGTGAGAGAGGACACCAGGACACCTATGATTACTCTGAAGGAGTTCCAAGCTTCAGCAGCTGAGATGGAGAGACTCTGCAGACAACAACTGTTGGCCGGGTTCTTCACCAGTCAGAGCTTTATGGGAGAGTGGGAAAGAAAAAGACACTGTTGAAGAAAACTCAGATTCAATCTGGACTACAGTTCACCAGAAGGCATGTGGGAGACTCCATGGTCAAGTGGGAGAAAGTTTTTTGGTCTGATGAGACCAAAATGGGGCTTTTTGGCCATCAGACAAGCGCACCATCCCCACTGTGAAGCACGGTGGTGGCAGCATCATGCTGGAGGGATGCCTCTCAGCAGCCGGCCCTGGAGGGCTTGTAAAGGTAGAGGGTAAAATAAATCAGTCTTATTCAGTCAGCAAGAGATCTCTGGCTCAGGAGAAGATTTGTTTTCCAGTATCCAATGAGGCGAAGCATACAGAGAAATCTACACAGAAATGGTTTACTACTAAATACTGACTTGAAGGGGGTGAATATTTATGCAGTCACTTATTTTACATTACAGATTTTTATTTGACATTACCCTATGAAAATCTACTTTCACTTCAACATGAGAGCGGGTGTTTTTTTTTTGGTCAAAAAGTCAAATTATATTGGCCATGGTTGATTTATAAAATCAATAAAAGGTTAAAACACCTAAGGGCTTGAACACTTTTTATAGGCACTCTGAATACCAGTGTTAAAAACTAACGATAGGTAGAGACAGGAGAGGTAAATCAAACTGTGCTTAAGTTGTTCTTAAACCTTTCCTGTGGTTTTTAAATGAATTAAGATGAATCTGTTCATCCTTACAGTGAAATGGAAGCAGATGCACACATAAAGATGCTCTCAAAACAAGAGGCACAAAGATGACAGAGTAAATAAACAGCAGAAAATCCTGGAACAAAGAATAAAGTGGTGCCTGAAATGCATGAAATAAAGTTTTAAAACCCAAAATTTCCCAGCGGAGGACTCCCACTTATTAAATGCTCTCTGTTCTGCAGATCTGAAATTAATGCAACTGAAACTCTTTCTGGCATTTACGCACAGATGGAGCTTGGCACGCAGGTGTCATCAAGCTCACGACTACAGGATTAAGAGTTTTGGCTTCAAATCTATGGTGCATTGATTGCACAGCTCTGAGCTCTGCAGATTGTCCTTTGCCATGAACATGTCAGATTCACTGGCACAATAATAAAATGCTTTGTAATCCTGTTGATCTGAGAGGCAGGCACTGAGGGTCTCAGGAGGTCGTCTGGCTGCGTTTCATAAAGTTTGATCAGCCACATTATTCATATACAGTTATTCTATTCTGCATTGATCACTACTAATCTATCCACCCCTCTATTGCTCTTGTGTCCCTTTATTTACAGTTGATGTTAATATATTCATGAAGCGTGGCCTTACTGAACACATTTGAGATAAAAAAGATGCACTTTCTGTTATTTTCTGAAATGCAATTACAAAGAAAATGTACAATAAGGGGACCAATAATTTTAGATGTGAGGTTTGGGAAAGTATTGCAGCATCATCCCCTCTAATCTCCTAGAAAACACTATGGCTCTGAGAAGTCATTACACTGCACACAAAGGATGCTAAGCATCAACTTTTAATGAATAACAAGCAGATCTGTAAATGCACAAACACAAATTTGTTTGGTATTTCTGATTCATTCTTTGTAAATATTAGATTGTAAAAACATCCAGACCCGGTTAGGCCTGCAGAAGTTTGCTCTTTCTTTTAGGAATTATTATCAAATATCAGTTACTCTACTCCAGTGGTTCCCACATGGTGTGCCTGGGTGCACCGCCGTGCCATGGGGAAAGTTAGGTGTGCTGTGGAAATTTGTCCATTGTTATTACAACTAACTTCTAACTTTTAAATCTCATAACTTTTACTTTTTCTCTCATATTTTTACCTTTCAGATTCATAATTTTACATTTTAAATCCTATTTTGACCTTTTAAAGTCATGATTTTGAATTTTATCTCATGTTTTGACCTTTTTCAACTCCTTACTTTGACTTTTGTCTCTTTATTTACCTTTAAAACTCATGATTTTTAATTTTATTTCATATTTTGACTTTTAAAACTCATAAATTTGAAGGTTAATCTCATATTTTCATATTTTGAACTCACTATTTTGATGTTTATCTCACATTTTGGCTGTTAATTATCATGATTTTGATTTTTTTCTCAGTTTTGCCAATTTTTCAACTCCAAACTTTCACTCTTGTTTTGTTTTTTACCTTTAAAACTCGTGATTTTTAATTTTATTTCATATTTTGACTTTTAAAACTCATAAATTTGAAGTTTAATCTCATATTTTCATATTTTGAACTCACAATTTCAATGTGTATCTCACATTTTGATTGTTAAATACGATGATTTGATTTTTTCTCAATTTTGCTTACATTTTAACTCCAAACTTTCACTTTTATCTCATTTTTGATTGTTAAATATCATGATTTTAAATTTTATCTTAGTTTTGACCTTTTTCAACTCCTACCTTTGACTTTTAACTCATTTTCTCACCCTTAAACTCATGGTTTTGAATTTTATTTCATATTTTGACTTTTAAAACTCATAAATTTGAAGTTTAATCTCATATTTTCTGATTCTAAAGTCACGATTTCCATGTTTATCTCCCATTTTTATTGCTAAATATAATGATTTAAAATTTTATCTCAGTTTTGCAGACCATTTTAACTCCTACCTTTGACTTTTAGCTCATTTTTTCACCCTCAAAACTCATGGCTTTGAATTTTATTTCATATTTTGACTCTTAAAAATCATGATTTCAGTATTCTATCTCATATTTTGCCTTTTAAAACATTATTTTAACTTTAAATGTCATGTTTTTACCTTTAAAACTTCAAAGTTTGACTTTTTATCTCAGATTTTGAGTTTTTAACTTATCACGTTGACCTCATAATCTCAAAATCATTTAGGTTGACACTCAGTGGATAAATATCGACCCTGTTAGGCCCTCAGGTTAGACCTAAATTCAGAATCTGGCCCCTGCTGTAGCACCACCAACTCCATTCATGTTGCTAGTAATTAACATGTTTAGCCAACTAGAGGCAAAGTCAGGCAGGTCATGCCTTCCCCATCCTAGGTAGAAAAATAGAAAAGAGGCTTCTGTGCATGGATGTGAATTTATGTGCCATGATGTTTCGCCTTAGAAATCATTCGCTCCACTTTCTGTATCTTGTGTGTCTAGATTGTAGCTTTGGGCTGGTGTT